>NC_059085.1:26050039-26127539 GCF_020497125.1 Mauremys mutica | reverse complement strand
TGTTTTACACAATACAAAAAGGAAAAATGTATATGTTGAAATGGAAAGCTCACTGAAATCAATAAGAGTTTTGCCTGAGTAATGACTGTAGGGTCGTGCCCTCCGTATATAGTTCTTGTGTTCAGTTTATGGTAAAACTCGCACATGTTCCGCGCAGAGTTTGAGAACTCTGATGGTTTTAAGTGTGTTCCGCCTTTCTTGGGTTTTTCATTTTCTCTCAAAACTTGTTGGTAAATTGCTCTGTTTTAGAAACGATGGTAGTGTTGTAAAAATATAAGATTCTCCACACTCAAGCTTTTTTTTGGAAGCAAACACAGTTTATAGGGCTCACTGAATGCTTGTTGTTGAATGTCCAGTTGAGCTGAACTTGTGGCAATAGCCAGTAAACAAAAATTCATATTCAAAAGAAAATGAGCAGGCTTTTTAGTTCCCTGGTTTCCTATCTGCCCTACTGAAACAGATACTGTAGTACAATGTCTGATGTGAATTCATCAGAACGTGCATTAAGGGGCAACACTACACAAGGGTAAGGACATAAATATATTTTACAATTCTTAGCTCCCTATCATAAGAATAGTTCACGAGTGGATGTAAATTTACAACAGGTGCTTATCAAATGTGAAAATGCTTGCAAATCAGAAACAAACATTGGGACCATAAACATATTTCAAGATAGTCATGCAAAAGAATCTGTTTGGTAGTAAGCAAGGATATTGTTGTTCTTTAGTTTCTACATGAAGTAGCTTGAGGTATTATTGCATGTAGAGAATTATAACATCTGTGAGTCAGATCACTCTCTATAAAATGAAAACTAAGGGGGTTCGAAAATAAATTGTAATATTTTATTAAACATATAATTATGTGAAGCTATGTACAAAGAAACAAACAGCATAATGGAAAGTACTATAAAGAAAATATATAGTTAATTTTGTTTTTAATTGTACTGCTTTGCTCGACACTCATATGAAATGTACTCTATTAATCTTCTACTGTAAGGATTTTAAAATATGGTTGAAAAAATATTGAACTGTGCTAATATCTTGTCCTAGATAATAAAACATTCGTTGTTTCTCTAAGGAAAAAATAAGTTTTCGTCAGCACTGCCAGTAATCCTTAAGTAAGTTCCAGACATAACTATGATTTGTGTGTGTCCTGATTTGCAGTATTTTACTACACTAAAATAAAACCCAATAAAATATTTTGAGTTTGACTGTAAGATGCACTTGTTGTACAGACAGTAATTAGCTTGTTACAGAGATATTAATTAACATGTTAGAAATGTTTTCTTTATTAATGAGAAATTCACACATTCTATTTAAATTAATTTGTATAGTTTAAAATTAATTTATTGTGGCCTTCAATGACCTCAAATCTACTAAGACAAAGCTGGAGTATTGTACTAACTGTTAAACCATTCATTAAACATTTTATGCAAATAGTGTTTGTTTATAAACAAATTAACTGCAAGGATTTTCAAAACAGGTGCTGTGTTGTGAATGCGTACTAAATGATGTGGTACTGAAAGAATTAATTAGACCTTCAGATGTAATTAGTTGCAATAATTTGCGTGATTAGCGGCTTGGTTAAGGAGTAAGACACACACATTGTAATGCATGGAAGAGTCACTGCAGTAGCTTTGTCTTTCATACGGTGAAGATGAGATTTCCCCATGTTTAGGAAATTTTTCAAAAAATTGCTGACATAGCTGGAGTTAATTGCCAAGTATCCTGTAGGGGGTAATGTTTTTTTTTTTTCCCCTTGGCTTGTTGCAAGGCATATCCACTGGAAGCAATACAGTTTGTTTGCACCTCAATGAATTTTTAAAACAGAAAGTTGTTAACCCTAGATCTTCAAGTCCCTAGAGGAAGTGATGATACTTAATATGTTCAGGGTTAAAAGATAGAACACAATTATTATAAGCAAAATGAAACTGGTCTTGCATTTCACAATCAGTTCTTTATATTCAAGTAATAATTATTCCCCCCATTGGCAGACATTCTTCTCATTTTCCACCTACATATCAGCCAACGCAGTGAACAGTTAGACATAATTCCCTGCCATTGCAGGGGCCTTGGGCATTGGTGCACCTCAGTCTCTCCTGTTCTCTGCCTTGGGCATATAATAGTTTAGTGTCTTGTGGGCTCTAATTCTTTGGTCTTATTTTGGGTGTTGGGTTTACTGTGTGGGTGGTGTTGGCCTGTGATATACAGGAGGTCAGATGAGATGAACTGGTGATCCCTCCTGGCCTTAAATTCTGTGACTGCATGACAATGTATGGTAGGAATAATCCCTTTGACACTGGTAATTGTTATAGTTGATAAATTTGTATGATTACTGATACTTAAAGTTATGATGGTTACATTCCTGGGTTACTGTAAATCCACAGTACCTTTGTGACTAACAAGAAAACTATGATCTTCTGCGTCAAAATAGTGACTTGATTCCCGGTGACAATATAAAGGGTAGATTTGACGTAAAGGAGTATAGAGAATTTCTTGATCTTAGTTGTGTTGCATATTGGTTAGTGAAGGTGGATTGACAGTAAACCACAAGAGATCTGTGTTATGTGGTCACTGGTGAGAGCCTCCAGTAGGCTGTGATTTAAAAGAAAAGGCTGAAGATCTTGTGCCTTCAAACATCAAAGAAGTGTAGTAACAGGGAAATAATTCACACTTTGACATAGTTTATTGTTATGAGGGTATAAAAATTACAAGTTTGGAGCACTCACAAATGCTTATTTTAAAAACAGATATGTTGTCTGTGTACTAGTATAACACGGGGGGAGGCTTCCCAAATAAAATAAAATGAGAACCTATAGGAGGAGGGGGTCTCCCTCTATGCCCAGTCCACAGGGGATTTTAGTTTGTTACAGCTCCAGCTAGAGAGCCTGGGCTGTTAGATCAACTTGCAGCAGCTCATGATTTTAGCTTTGGATGGTCCTTGTTCGCTCCCTGACGTGTTGTCCAAGATGGCAGCAGTTATATTAACACTTACGTGCTCTCTGTTGTGGAACAAAATGCTTCCAGATAAGGTGATACTTGGACACACTGTCTTGTTGGAAACTAGGCCCAGGTGTAATTACCAGTTTGTTTGTGTATCTTCCCAACCAGACCTTCTCTGAGAGTCTGAAATCAGCAGCAAGGCCCAGCAGGATAATCAGCATGTGGCTTTAGCTAATTGGTGTCCAAGGTCTTATTCTACTTAGCTTGGTGACTGGGAAATATCAGTGATTGTCTACAACATTGGAGTAAAAACCAGGTTTTTGTTTTGAAAAACCAATGTGAAATTTGGTTGTTCTATAGCGAGGACATAATAGGAAGTGCATGACTTACTTTCTGCTGCAGGGAGGCTGTTTGCAATCTTACCATCTTCTTATGAAAAGCATAGAGGGAAAATGGAATAAAATAAATATTGAAAATAACAAAACTTGAACAAAAACATCATTAACTACTGCACAGCTGCTGTGTGTGTCTGCTGTCTCAGGGATTGCCTTTAATTACTAGGGATGAGTTGGCTATCATTGGTTCCTTGGATGCCTTGCAATTGGTTTATTTTCAAAGGAGTTCTTGCTCTTTCTATATATGTTGCAATAGAATATGCAGCTGTTAAGGTTTCAAGAAAGAAATAATTGTTGTAGTCCTGGAGAGATTGAAGATCACTTGACAGAACTAACAGGGGATCCACTTGACTGAATGTTTTTTTTTCTTTCTATAGTCTCTTTAATTCAGTTCACTTTCATTTTAAGTGTGATGTTTGCAAAGCAGTCTTTAAAATAGGCTTTTCTGTATTGTGTTTGAATTTGAACAAAATTAACATTTGTATGTCATCAGTAGCTGCAATGCATAGCTCAAGGCAATGAAGGATGGAAAGTCAAAGAACATGGGAAGTTTGATTAAAATTAATAAGTAATGGAAGGTCTTAAAGATGGACACTTGTATTCTGTTCTTGCAGCAAAGGAAACTAATTCCATTCTAACTTTAGAAATTAGGTTTTAAAGATGAAAGCGAAAAATAAAATTAACTCAAATTTGGTTTAAGATATTGTAGAACAGCTGTTGGCCAACTTTCTATCCTGTGGCCCTCTTCGTAACAGAGTGGTACTAAGGTACTGTAGAGATGGATACGTTAGATAAACCTTATATGAAGATATCGTCTGGACTGTATTCTCACTCCTGTGGCCTTAGCACAAAAGCTGGGGGTCTCCCTTAGGTTTTATGTTTTTATTACCCTTCAGGGCATCAGTGGGGTGGCAGTCTGGCCTCATGCTCTTATTGGCTGCTGTGCATGCCGTACTGTGCCTACTATAATCTAGACAGTATCTTTTTGAGTGTTTTTGGTGAAGGAGCTTCCTGTTTGCTATGTGTTTGTGTCTTTCCATATCTTCACATAATACCCATCTCTTAAGGTTGGTCTAATAGAGTTGCCTAGATTGTGAGGCCTTCATCTTGAATACTCTGATATGCTTTTGTAGTGCTTGTTTCCTGGGACCTGCTCTGGCATTTTGGCATCCACACCAGTACTCATTTTTTGGTGCACTGGTACTAGCCATGATATTCTTGATCCTTTATGGTGCATCCACGTGGCTCTCTCTTTAGTGCTTCAGTTGACTCTCTTTTTCTCAGGAGAACCGTGTGAATAACTGATTTTTTTGGTTTAGCAGGCAAATGGAAGAATTAATTGTAACCCCTTTGGGGTTTAGAGAGTCTGGCCTCTTTAAATCTTTTTCCTAAGGGGCAAGGGGGAGCAGTGAGAGAAAGGAGGGAAATTCCAGCGGGTGGCTCTGGAGCTCCAGAGAGAGAAGGGCTGCAGCCCGCAGGCCCTCACAAAGTGAAGCAGCAGAGAACCTGCCTGAAGCCTGGGAAGGACAGGGTGACCGATCGGGGACACCTTAGGACAGGAACCAGGAAGAGCACTGTGTCAGGGAGGAATCACCCAAGAAGGACAGGCTGGAGCTGGACCCAGTATCACTGCTGCCCAGAGCTGCATGGGGCTGTGAGTACTGGGGCTTGTGTCTCTGCATTGGGAATAAGGAGGGAGGCTGCTAGCTAGTTAAATGGGGAGGTGGTCTCTCTGTGTGGCTTTGCAGAGAGTGGCAGAAGAGGGCACCGGAGTGGTTTGTTGGGGAAGAAGACAGCGCCGAAGATAACCAGGAGCACCCAAGACTCAGCACTGGACGGGAACTCTGTGCAGGACACCTGAACTCTGTGTGCAGACACATTGCTCTGTGTCTGCCCTGTCAGACTGTGCTACCACTGGGCCTGTGGGGCCTTGGTTTGAATGCAACCCTGTTTTACCGCTCCCCCTGTATTTCCCCTTGTTGTTTTTCTCCTCTCATCCCTCTGTAAATAAATATTTCCCTTTCTTATATCCATTGTACTTTTCCTGTGGATGTGTGTGCTCACTCTGGGGGGTTTGGAACAGGTGCCCCTGGGGTAGAAGGGATTTTTCCTGCTGCATTTCAGCACACACCTTCTCTTAGCCAGAGCTGCCTGCAGAGCAGACTCCATCTTGGCCACAAGGGCGATAAAGTTACATAATTTAAAAATAAATGTACTCTCAGGTTGACCCGAATCAACAGAGACTACCGAGCAATGGTACTCAGAGCTAGCACAGTCCGTGCTAGGGCAGACTCAGCCTGTTCACTTCTGAGTTCAGTGGGGCAACTTGCTGATCAAAGTTCCCAGTGCAGTTACCTTTGAAGCCAAAGTGCCAGGTGTTGACTCTTTTGGGGTTTCTGATATCTTTAGTCAATAGCACAGGATAAAGGGTCATAACCCGTCGTCTGACTTTACATCTGCAAATCACTTAATTAAACAACTGCATTTTGATATTTGGGTTGCGTATTGTTCACAGCCACCAAACTCTTCCTGCAGAATTGCAGGGGGGAACTTAGAAGGATGTTTCATTTTTACAAAGTCTGGCCCTAAATCTGAAAGTTTTATTTTCAGAATCTCTTCCCCTTGTAACCTTTTAAAAAAGCTATTTACTTGTATGGTTTTTCCTTTGTTTTTTGTGGGTGGTGTGGCGTGGAGTGGGAGGGTTGAGGGAAGGGTTGGAGAAAGCTTAGTGAATATTTATTTAGGCTCAGTCCTTTATAGTGTAATGTTTTATGTATTTCAGTTCTTGCAATAGACATCCAGATTGCAGGATGGGCACCTACAGATATTTTTATAAATTTCAAGAAATAATAAAATAATTTACATCTTAGAATTAACCTGGGGCTTCTGAGATGGGAAAATTCTATTGCTTGTCTGTGTGGAGAAGCCAAAGCTCTAGTACAGTGATGAATGTAACATACCTGGTTGAATCCATGGCTGTTTCTTTCAGCATAAATGTTTAGTGCCAAAGAGACAAAGCATCCAGCTGAAGGGCGGGGCATCTTAAAATTGACACTGAGCTAGTAAAATGATTAATACCAACACTGTTCTTCAAAAAGATCTTTAATATCAACAAAATATATGAGGCTTCAGCTGAAGCTCTTTATCTGAAGGATGGCATCGAGGGCACTACTTCATCTTTTTAGTGAAAGACAACCTTGAAGGTGGGGGTACAAGGTGGGGAAATCACTTCTGAGGTTTCTTTAGTATTCTCTGAGGCATCAGCAGACTTTTCCCCTTCCGCAATCCCCTCTCTTGTGGTGGTGGTTCACTTTTTGAAGGATGCTAAATCTATACATCCCTGACTTTTACGGGTGTATTGTAGTAAATATCCCAGGACTTCATTGTGCACTAAACAAATCCCAGTGAGTTGTACAATAGGCATATATTGCTATTAATTAGTGTGTGTACAATGCTGCATTTTTCAAGTGCATTCCCTTATTAATTCTTACAATAACCTTGTGAACATGTACTTATTATTATTCCCTTTTTACAGAGGGGAAATGTGGGGGACAGGTGTCCCCTCAAGTCCCCTCCAGATCCCGCTTCAGGTCCTTATACCATCTTTATCTTTCCCTCTCCCACACCCCCTGCACCACCCAGCAGATGCCCAAGGGGTTCCTTGGAGCAAATTAACAAAAGAAAAGTCCTCTTCCCTCTTTTTTTTTTCATAGGGAAGAGGGTAGTCTGTGGGAAAACAAAGAGAAGTAAGGATGATCTGGAACACAGGCAGTCTTTCTGGGCCAGCCTTTTGGGCCGAGTCTAAATGGGGCTACCTCCAGACCCTCTTTGTGGGGCATACTGCTGAGGCTGGGTCATGCTGTGCAGCGTCGGGAGTGAGGCTTGTTGCTGTGTCCCTCTCAGTAAGCCTGTCTTGGTAGTCTGAGGTGGGGCAGGGCTCTTCCTGTTCATTGCCCTTTCCTGTGGCAGGTTTTTCCTTTGAGCTCCTTCCACTCCAGGCTGAGGAAGCTTTGCAGGTGTGTCTAGTTGGTGATGAACAGGTCCAGAGGCACGCAGTAGTCTCATTTCTGTCAGTTTAAGGCATGCCCTTTCACATACCCCATCCCTCAAGCTGGAAAGGATGTCTTGGGGTAGTTTGTCACCATCCCTGATCTCCTCTGAAAAGAAACTGGCATTAGAGTTGCCATCTGAAACTGTAGAGTTGTCACGCGAGGTGCCATCTCATTGTGTATGAGTTTGTGTCTTTCATGGTGTTAATCCAGTGTAGAGGAGCGCAATCTGTGACCAGGGAGAAGGGACTAACCAACAGGTTAGATTCTAAGGGAATCCACCACTCACTTAATTGCTAATGCCTCTTTTCAATAATTGAGTAAGCTTTTTAAGAATTCAGAAATGTTTTCAACACACATTTCCAGTATCTGAAGTAGCAGTGGAATGCCTTTCTACCCCATCAGCGATAAGACTGACACTCACAACAATGAAAACGCCATATGCTCTTAAACCCCTACTGAAAAAGGAGGAAATTAATAAAATCTAAAACATACAAAAACCAAACACCGCAAAACCCTACCTCTAGCAGAGTTTTCACTCCAAAAAGGGAAAAATATCAGAGACTCCAGGAGTTCCACTATGGACTTTGCTATTAGTATTGATATTTTGTGAAAGGAGCTCAGATATAAAGGGCAGGTCTACAATGCAGCTTAAGTCGATATAACTTACGTTGCTCAGGGGTGTGAAAGAGCCCCCCCCCAACTCCAGAGCAGCAAAAGTTTTGTGCTGTCCACACCACCCTCCCACTGACATAGCTTCCCCTTCTTGCGGAGGTGGAGTAATTATGCTGATGGGAAAGCGCTCTCCTGTTGGCATAAAATGTCTTCGCCAGATGTGCAACAGTGGCACAGCTGCATTGTAGCGCTGTAGCGTAGACTTGCCCTAAGATAGATCAACACGGAACCTTACTCTTTCTGTAAGGACAGTGTGTATATCTAATACACTGTAAACAGTGAACCCTTCTTTTGCCAAAACATAGTTTATGAAGTAAAACGAAACTCTACATTATTTTTATGTATTACAACATTCAAATTGCAGTTCTGGTTATAGTGTACTTAACTCTCAGATAAGTTGTCCTGTTTAAATAAAAGATTTTCCTATAAGAGAAGTCCACAGTAAGTGCCAGTCTCTGTGATGCCACTTACCTGCCATCACTGATAGTGTGGTTACACTGAATGTGTATACATATGGCGCCACCTGAAATCTACCATTGAGTCATAAGTATCAGACATATATGTGCATGTTCCTGCACTACTGGACTCAGAACAAGATTTCATTTTCAGAAGGCTGCTGCCTTTGAACAATCATACAAATACATTCTGCCAGTTGAAATGAATATATGCGAAGGGCTTTATGCCATTTGTTCCAGTACCATTACAGAATTGGCCTTATAAACTCCCACATAGGCCTGGTCTACACTAGGACTTTAATTCGAATTTAGCAGCGTTAATTTGAATTAACCGTGCACCCGTCCACACCAGGAAGCCATTTAATTCGACATAGAGGGCTCTTTAGTTCGAATTCTGTACTCCTCCCCGACGAGGGGAGTAGCGCTAAATTCGACATGGCTATGTCGAATTAGGCTAGGTGTGGATGCAAATCGAACTTAGTAGCTCCGGGAGCTATCCCACAGTGCACCACTCTGTTGACGCTCTGGACAGCAGTCCGATCTTGGATGCTCTGACCAGCCACACAGGAAAAGTCCTGGGAAAATTTGAATTCCTTTTCCTGTCTGGACAGTTAGAATCTCATTTTGTGGTTGGACATTGGGGCGAGCTCAGCAGCACCGGCAGCAATGCAGAGCTCTCCAGCAGAGGAGTTCATGTAATCTCTGAATAGAAAGAGGGACCCAGCATAGACTGACTGGGAAGTCTTGGATCTGATCGGAGTGAGGGGCGAGGAGTCTCTGCTTTCGGAGCTGCGCTCCAAAAAACAGAATGCAAAGACCTACGGGAAGGTCTCCAAAGCCATGAGAGACAGAGGATACAGGCGGGATGCAACGCAGCGCCGCGTGAAAATCAAGGACCCCAGACAAGGCTACCAAAAAATCAAAGCGGCAAACGGACGCTACGGAGCCTGCCACCACTGCCCCACCAGTGACCGTGGAGTCTGACGATGGGACAGTGTCGACGGCAAGTTCCTCGGCGATGTTCGCGGATGGGGAAGATGAGGAAGGGTTTGTGGAGGACGAGGCAGGCGACAGCGCTTACAACGCTGGTTTCCCCGACTGCCAGGATCTCTTCATCACCCTCACGGAGATCCCCTACCAACCCTCCCCGGCCGTGAACCCGGACCCTGAATCAGGGGAAGGAGCAGTCAGTAAGTGCTTTAAACATGTAAACTTTTATTCTTAATATAACAGGAATCTGAAGTATGTGTAAAGGAGGTCTCTCTATATATATGGGGATAGAACAGAAATCATCCAGGGAGATCTCCATGAAGCTCTCCAGGAGGAAATCGAAAAACCTCCGCAGGAGGTTCCTGGGGAGAGCTGCCTTATTGGGTGCTCCGTGGTAGCACACCTTTCCGCGCCAGGCTTTCATGAGGTACTCAGGGAGCATTGTCTCCCCGAGCACGGCTGCATAGGGCCCTGGTTTGTGCTGGCTTTCACGCAGCATGCGCTCTCTATCTCCTTCAGTGACCATCCTCAGGGCGATCTCGCTCGGCGACTCCTGCATCTAATTAGGAAAATTACCATAATGTTACGCCTGGTCCAAAGTATTTTAAAAAAATCTCCGGACAGACGGCATAGCAGAGACTCAGCATGCTGCTGCGTGACAAGCGTAACGGAAAGCCAAAGAATCAAATGGACGCTCATGGAGGGAGGGGGGACTGAGGACGCAAGGTGTCCCACAGTTCCTGCAGTCTCCGAAAAGCATTTGCATTCTTGGCTGATCTCTCAATACCTGTACGGTCAAACACATTGTCCGCGGCGGTTCAGGGCATAGCTCGTCAATGTACCCCCCTCCCCCGCCCCCAGAAGGAAAAGGAAAAGAAATCGTCTCTTGACTCTTTTAAATGTCACCCTATGTGTACTGAATGCTGCTGGTAGACGCGATGCTGCGGCACTGTACTGTAGCATCCTCTCCCCCCTCCCCGCCTCATGGGTGGCTGATGGTGCAATAAGACTGATATCCGTCGTCATCATCATCAGCCTTGCTGTAGATGGTGTAGTGCAATACGACTGGTACCCGTCCTCGTCATCAGCCCATAAGTAGACGGCCTGCTAACCGTCTTCATCACAGCAACAGGGGGCTGAGCTCCATCAGCCCCCGCCCTTCCTGTGTAAAGAAAAGATTCTGTACTGCCTGGACTGTCATAGCAGCAGGATGCTGTTTTCCTCTCCCACCACACTGCTTAATGTCCTGTCTGGACAATCATAGCAGCTGGAGGCTGCCTTCCCCTCATTTCATTTCAGTAACAAGTCACTGTTTCTTATTCCTGCATTCTTTATTACTGTAGCACACAAATCAGGGGACACTGCAACGGTAGCCCGGGAAGGCTGGGGGAGGAGGGAAGCAACAGGTGTTGAAGGAGCACCCCCTGTGAATGCCATGCAGCTCATCATTCCTGCATAATCTGACACGGAGCGGCTGTGCTCTCTGGTTCTCTGAAACACTGGATCTCTACTACACTAGCCCCATCTTCTATGCAGGAATTATTCTATTTTTAGATACCGTAAGGGAGGGATTGACTCGGGGAGTCATTCCCAGTTTTGTCTTTTGCGCCCCCGGCTGATCTCGGCCAGGGGCACCTATGACAGCAGCAGAAGGTATAATGCAATACGGCTGGTAACCATCATCACCTTGCCAATTTACAATGGCATGGTAGATGGTACAATATGGCTGATAACCATCTGTGCTGTCATGCAAAAGCAAATGAATGCTGCTGTGTAGCGCTGCTGAATCGCCTCTGCCCGCGGCATCTATTAAACATATGGTGACAGTGACAAAAGGCAAAACAGGCTCCATGGTTGCCACGCTATGGCATCTGCCAGGGCAATCCAGGGAAAACGGGCTCGAAATGATTGTCTGGCGTTGCTTTCCCGGAGGAAGGAATGAGTGACTACATGTACCCAGAACCACCCGCGACAATGAAATTTTCACCATCAGGCACTGGGATCTCAACCCAGAATTCCAAGGGTCGGGGGACACTGCGATGGGGTGGAACAGGGGCAGAGTTTATGCTTTCCAGATTGCCTGCAGCAGGAGTGCACACGAGATAGGTGCTGTGCATGCTCTTGTTCACAGACACAGACTAGACTGTGTTCATTGTTCACAAAAATGTATCTTTGCAAGGAATTCACTCCCTTTTTCCCATCACACAGCTTCGACTGTCTCCAGATCTGCCACAGCATCCCCCTCACAGAGGCTGGCAAAGATTAGGCGGCGAAAGAAAAAGACACGGGACAAGATGTTCGCTGAACTTATGGGGTGTTCCTGAGACGAGGCGGACCAGCAGAGCCAGTGGAGGGAGACCCTCTCTCTGTACCAGCGCTCACAGCGAACGGGAGGAGAGGTGGCATGAGGAAGACAAGCAGGCGACTCAAACGCTGCTTGGACTAATGAGGGAGCAAACGGACACGCTCCGGCGCCTTGTGCATGTTCTGCAGGACAGCAGGCAGGAGGACAGAGCCCCCCTGCAGTGTATCTGCAACCGCCCTCCCCCGCCACAAAGTCCCATACCCTCCTCACCCAAAATAACCAGAAGGAGGGGCACCAGGGGCCATGAAAACTGTCACTGCACCCCAGCAGAGTGCTCAAGTACCCAAAAGCTCTCATACCCTAAATTTTGAGAAGTCCTTTCCTGCCCACCTCACCCAACCCCCGTCCCACTTTCATCCCCTAACTGTCTAGTTGATAATAAAAAATACTTTTCTGTTAATTACTGTTTCTGTCATGTTCTTTTAGAGGAGACTGTGGCCTGGTCTACACTAGGCGTTTAAATCGGTTTTAGGAGCCTAAAACCGATTTAACGCCACAACCGTCCACACTAGGAGGCACCTTATATCGATTTTAATGGCTCTTTAAATCGGTTTCTGTACTCCTGCCCGACGAGAGGAGTAGCGCTAATATCGGTATTAACATATCGGAATAGGGTTAGTGTGGCCGCAATCGACGGTATTGGCCTCCGGGAGCTATCCCACAGTGCACCACTGACCGCTCTGGACAGCATTCTCAACTCGGATGCACTGGCCAGGTAGACAGGAAAAGCCCCGCGAACTTTTGAAATTCATTTCCTGCTTCCCCAGCGTGGAGAGCTCATCATCACAGGTGACCACGCACAGCTCATCAGCACAGTTAACAATGCAGTCTCCTGAGAATCGAAAAAGAGCCCCAGCATGGACCGCTCGGGAGGTAATGGATCTGATCGCTATATGGGGAGAGGATTCAGTGCTAACAGAACTGCGTTCCAAAAGACGAAATGAAAAAGTATTTGAAAGAATTTCTAAGTCTATGACGGATAAAGGCCACAGCAGGGACTCCGTGCAGTGCAGAGTGAAAGTTAAGGAGCTCAGACAAGCCTACCAGAAAACCAAAGAAGCAAACGGAAGGTCCGGGCAGGTCGAAAAACATGCCGCTTCTATGCTGAGCTGCATGCAATTTTAGGGGGCTGCGCCACAAGTACCCCACCCCTGACCGTGGATTCCGAGGTGGGGGTTGTAATCTCTGCCATGTCAGACGGGGAAGATGAAGATGAAGAAGAGGAGGAAGACCTCGCAGAGAGCACACAGCACTCCGTGACCCCCAGCAGCCAGGAGCTTTTTATCACCCTGACGGAATTACCCTGCTCCCAGCCCTCACAAGCAACTATTCCAGAGAATGACGCCATGGAAGGGAGCTCTGGTGAGTGTACCTTTGCAAATAGCAAACAGTGTTTTTTAAGCAAGCCTTTTTTAATGATTGATTTGCCCGGAGGACTGGGGACGGCCATTTTTCTACTGGGTTCGTGGAATGCAAAAAACACTTTCCTGCACGTAGCGAGGGGAATGATCTTTTCTGTTTGGTCACCAGCGGGGGGGAGGGGAAGGTTGTTGATTAGGGGAGGGGTAAATCACTGAGACAGTGGCTTACCATGGCCGCATGCAAGCTGAATCCTGATGCCTGGACCTGTGTCTGAGATCTGTAACCCAAGAGTTGCAAGCAGGCACTATTAAGATGAAATGCGACCAATCACATGTGCTATGTAATGAATAGTGCTTTTCACTGTGAAAGAGTATAACCATTGTTCTGTAAAATGTATCTTTCTAAATATTTATCTCCCTCATGCAGCTGCAAATATTTCAAGCGTCCCCTCCATCCCAAAGGCTAGCACAGATAAGGCGGAGGAAAAAGAAGACGCGAGATGAGATGTTCTCGGATATTATGGAAGTTACACGCAATGAAAGAGCTCATCTGAATGAGTGGAAGGACGTGGTTTCAAATTACAGGAAAGAGGCCAGTGAACGTGAGGACAGGAGGGATGAACGTGAGGACAGGAGGGACAACCGAGATGAGAGGTGGCGGCAGGAAGACCGGCAGGAAAATCAGCGGTGGCGGCAGGAAGATCAGCGGTGGCGGGATGCAACTCTGGGGCTGCTGCGTGATCAAACTGACATGCTCCGGCGTCTTGTGGAGCTTCAGGAACGGCAGCAGGATCACAGAGTGCCGCTGCAGCCCCTGTATAACCACCCTCCCCCCTCACCATGTTCCTTAGCCTCCTCACCCAGACGTGTAAGAACGCGTGGGGGAGGCTCCGTGCACCCGCCCACTCCACCCCCGTGGACAGCCCAACCAGAAGGATGTCGTTACTCTGAATTTTATTTTTTTAATGGCCTTCTCCATCCCTCCTTTCCTCCTCCCAAAGCACACCCTTACTTCTCTCCCTCTTTTTATAATGAATCAATAAAGAATTCATGCTTTTTAAATGAGTGACTTTATTTGCATAAGTAAGCTGTACTCGAAGGGGGAGGGGGAGTTGCTTACAGGGACTGAGTCAATCAAGGGGGTTGGGTGTTCATCAACAAACACAGCAGTCACACTGTACCCTGGCCATTGATGAAGCTCGTTTTCAAAGCTTCTCTGATGCGCAACATTGGTTTGGCTGAGGTCTGAGCGAGTCAATCCCACTATGGCCTGCAGCTATCGCCACTCGCTTCTCTACTGTGAGGGCTGCTCTCATCTTGGTATTATGGCGTTTCAGGGCAGGGGCAAGCAAGTCACAAAGTTCCATGAAAGTGCCCTTACGCATGCGAAAGTTTCGCAGCCACTGGGAATCGTCCCACACCTGCAACACAATGCGGTCCCACCAGTCAGTGCTTGTTTCCCGGGCCCAAAATCGGCGTTCAATGGATAGAATCTGCCCCATTACCATCAGGATCTCCAAAGCGCCGGGGCCCGCGGTTTGAGATAATTCTGTGTCCACGTCCTCATCACTGTCATCGCCGCGCTGCCGTATCCGCCTCTTACTCGCCTCGGTTCGAAGGTCCTGGTTCAGCATATACTGCACGAGAGTGCGCGAGGTGTTTAAAACATCCACGATTGCGGTATGGAGCTGAGCAGGGTCCATGCTTGCTGTGCTATGGCGTCTGCACGGTTCACCAAGCAAAAAAGGCGCGAAACGGTTGTCTGCCGCTGTCAGGGAGGGAGGGAGGGGTGAGGCTGTACCCAGAACCACCCGCGAAAATGATTTTTGCCCCATCAGGCACTGGGATCTCAACCCGGAAATGCCAAGGGGCGGGGGAGGCTGCGGGAACTATGGGATAGCTACGGGATAGCACAGTGCAACGCTCCAGAAATCGACGCTAGCCTCTAATGTGTTTAGTGTGGCCGCGCACACTCGATTTTATAAAATCTGTTTTACAAAACCGGTTTATGCAAATTCGGAATAGTCCCGTAGTGTAGACGTACCCTGTGTTTAAAGGGGGGGAAGGGGGTTGGTAATTGGACAGGACAATCACCTTTACCAGGGTACAGACACGGGGGCAGGATCAGCAGCAGGTCACACACACAGTGCAGTCAGTAGGCACCCTGGTCGGTATGGGAGGTAGTTTGCAGGTTCTGTGTGGGTGGGGGGGGGTACGTGACTTTGTAGCGGGGGAGGGGGGTTACAGATCTCATGCAACGGTCCCTGTCCTGGACCGCAGAGCCATGCAGCAGAGGAATCTGTATCCGTCCTCCCCCGCCAAAAGGCCACATAGCCCCCGCACACAGAGTCCCAAAAAGGAGGGATGGCAGGCTCCGTTGAAACAACCAGTCCGGCACTGCAGACCGCTCTGGGAGCAGGAGCCTGTCATTCCTCGAGTTTAGAGGTGGTCTTTACATCACCGCACACCCTACCCAGCACAGTCCGCGTCCCAGTTTCAACCCTTTAACGCAAAGTCATCAATAAAGAAACCTTTGTAAAGTTACAGTGGAACATGTATTTTATTTTTAAACGTGTGTTGGAAGTGGGGGAAGCGGGGTGGACGGGGTATGTAACTGCAGATGCCAGTCAACAGTCACTTGGTAAAGAAACAGGGGCAGGTTCAGTTTCTATGTAAAGAAACTGAACAGTCACAGGTCACGCTGCTCGCTGGTACTTGAAGAGTTCCTTGTCGCTGTGCAAGGCGCCTGCATAGGGCTTCACGAGCCAGGGCATTAGCGGGTAGGCTGGGTCCCCGACGATCACTATAGGCATTTGCACATCCCCAAGAGTTATTTTGTGGTCCGGGAAGAAACTACCTTCCTGCAGGCGTCTAAACAGAGCAGAGTTCCTGAAAACACGTGCGTCATGAACTTTGCCTGGCCACCCGACGTTGATGTTGGTAAAACATCCCCCATGGTCCACCAGTGCTCGCAGCACCATTGAAAAGTAGCCTGATTTCTCAGCAGCTGACTGTGGAAGAGGTGGATGATAAGGTGCGAGGAGTTGACAACGGCCATAACTGCAGCGGGATCCGTGCTCGCAGTGCTGTGGCGCCCGCGCTGTCACTGAGCAGAAAAGTGCATGAACAGATTGCCCGCAGGCGCTTTCAGGGAGGGAGGGAGGGAGGGCGTGATTGACGGTTCAATGATGACAGTTACCCAAAACCACCCTCGACACATTTTTCCCCCAGCATGCATTGGGGGGTAATCCCAGAATTCCAATGGGCAGCGGGGAGTGCGGGAACTGTGGGATAGTTTTCCACAGTGCACCGCTTCCAAAGTCGATGCTGGCCCCGTTACTGTGGACTCACACAGTCGAATTAGTGTATTTAGTGTGGATACACAAATTCGACTTCATAACGTCGATTCCACAAATTCGACTTAAGTTGATTCGAAATAGTCTTGTAGTGTAGACATACCCATAGTGTGCAACACAGGGATCTTGTCTAAGCTAGATTTTTTTCCCCTTCTCATTTCTTGCTAATGTGGTTAGCTCCAGTAGGAGTAGAACTGGCGAGACAACTAGCAAAGCCACGGTGCCAGCAGCTGCTGGTGTTTTAACCACTGTGTCATCTTGACCTGCTTTCAGTAAGGACAGATGGTGATGTGGTTAAAATGACAGCGGCTGTGCTGCTCTGAACTAGCACTCTCACTGTTTCTTCTACTGGTACAGCTGCCGTGGTGGGAAGTTTTACCCAAATATGGCTAGTATAGTCCTCCCCAGAATGTGAGAGATTGTTGCCTCCAGCACATGTGTGAGTGGCAGCTTTGGGTGGGCCTAAGAAGGTTAAATACTAGATATACTGTCTGTACTAAGTCTCCGTGTTCTTGTGAGAGCAAGAGAGCACAAGATAAAAAGGGGGCAGGGCATGGATGGGGTGTGGATATGACTGAGAAGACATGAGCTTGTGTGTGCTCCTTATAATGCTAATGAAGCACTCAGCCACTCCTGCACTTCTTAGGCCTTACCTCTGCTACCAGGAATAACTTGGTGGCTGTGCAGCAGCGCTCTCAGTAACACAGGGTTTCTTTGCCTCGAGCTACCTGCTCTGCTCACCACCTTCTCACCTTGCACTTGGGTGCATACAGAATTCTGCACCTGTGCTGTGCAGGATCAAGCCCGACAGATGATGAAGTAGCCTTACTACTGATTTGTGACATATGGCAGATGGATGGTGAATAGCAGTGACACAGAACCCTTCCTTCAGCCTTAAAGGTATTAGAATACAGCTGCTTTTTATATTGCTTACACTGTGTGGGGCCTTTTATTGGAAGATCCCAAAGTGCTATGTGAACTGTGTTAATATTATATAATGCACTGTTGGGTGAATGAGCTATGTGCACGTTATAGCAAAATAGATTTTTCACTTTCCTGGGAAGGAGAGGGATGAAGTCTAACAGCACTTGCTTATTGTCTGGCTACACTAAGAGAAGGACAGGAGACGTTTGATATGGGTTTAATTAGGCCGCAGCTTTATTATTAGACGTCTGGGACTACCCGGCAGATAAAAGTGTACAGTGCAGGTAACCTCATGTTTATTCCATAATTACCCATGCGGCTTTTACCAGCTCCCCCTCTTTTTTTCCATCCAGTCCCTCCAGCAAATCCATTGTTGGGACCTTACCATTGCCGGGACTCCGCCCTCGTAGGAAGGTTAAGGGGGCTATAATAATGGGGGTTGGCTCCCTGCCGTACCAATCATAGCAACCGGTTACGTGTAAAAGGGAAGGTTAAGGCACAGGGCTGCCCCCTTTAAATCCTTCATTCCCAGGGGATGAGTCAGTGACCATGCTGTCCCTATTTGCAGCACTTTTCATCTCCCCCTCTCCATAAAGCACAGTTTCCTTCATTTGGCCAGCCAGCCAAATACCTCCCTGCTTAAAGGTGCAGGATGCTCATTAGTAGTCCTGGACCTACCAGAGCCTTATTCCAAATCTGAGGCTTTGCAAACGAGAGAGGTGCCCTGGGAGTGCTCCTATGGGAAAGAGCAGGCACACAGGGAACGTTTCAGTGAATCACATTGATATCTATGCATTTGGTATCCCCTCTGAAACTGTTCCCCAACATGACTCATTCAACCCTTTGTGCCTTTTTCACCAAACATGCAGGCCTAAACTTTCAAAAGTGACTGCTGGTTTTGGTGCCTCAATTTTTGGGTTCTGACTTGAGACACCTTAAAGGAAGACTTTTTGACAAGCAGGTCTTTTAAAGATGTCTCAAGCACCCAGATTCACTAGCTACTTTTGGCTATTGTAGTCTCCATTAAAAAACCCACAGTTAACATAGTGATCTCTGGGAAATAACTGCATTATCTCATACTCGCCCTATCAACATATTGGGGCATCAGTGTTGACTGGGTAATGAAAAGCTGGCTCTTCCTGCAACATCAGGATTTCCCTTGGAGATCTTCTGTCCAAGTAAGTCCTGACTAAATCCAACCATGCAAAGATAATATCTGAAGGAGACCAAGCCGGAGGTGGTATGGCTTCAGGCTGTAGCAGTAAAGTACTTAAGATTACTTTTTTTATTAATTTGGTTATTTTTTATGTACATTTTTGACCTAATTTTCTACATGGAAGAGTATTTAAAAAACTATTGCTTGACAAAATAACCACAGGCTTTTCCTACATATGCCAAATAAAATCTATATTAGAACATTTTAAAATTTCTTCTATATAATTAAATTTTTGGACAGTACTTCTAGAAAGAAATATGATTAATAGAAGTTTGGTATTTATGTGCAACTTGATTAATCCCTTTGACTACAGCAGGATTTCAAGAGGTAGAAGTCAACACAGAATTTTGCCCACTGTAATGATAATATTCTAGTTAGGTTCTTATACCAAACTCACTGCCATGGTAACTGAGCATCTTATGTCCTAATGGAATTAATAATGCCCAATATTAAAGTGTATATATTCTGCTGATAAACATTTTATTTTTGTACCATTTTTATATTGCTATAAATATTTTGTATCTCAGAAATAAAGTGTTTGCTATGTTGAGATCATAATTTCTGTGAGCTAAATTTGCTTTGGATGATAGGCAAATTATAGGCTACAATATGTGATCAAACAGCAATATGGAAAGCTTAAATAGAATGCACCCTAAGGACAAAGGCTGGTTAAAACTATGGGGGATAGAATAAATGGGAGTTTTAGTAAAGCTATCTCTGATTCCAACAGATAAATTATGCTCTGCCTTTTTTGTATCTCTTTGGGACTGTACTACATAAATTATGACCAAATATAATTTAGGCTATCAGCCTATATTTCTGAACATCCATCTTGTACATTTTAAGTACAAAATTACCATTTTGCAGAAGTATAAAATTGAGACAAATTTTTTTTCATCTGTGCATTTAACTTCTGCATACTTTATAGCAGCTAAAGGGTTAGAGAGGACCTCATTACTATCCAGAGGGTGATGTTAGCCAGATGACTGTATAACTGTATTAAGATCTACATAAACGTGAATAAAGTTCAAGGGACAGTGGGATGTAGAATTATATATTCTTTTATAATGGAGATGTACTGTGACTTAAAATCATAACTCTCATGCTTTTCTGAATAAAAATAACTGTTTGTAAATCCAAACTTCTTACTGATTAAAAATTAGTTTTAAAAATTAAATTTAAAATGCCTTTTAAAATATGGTTGCAGTCAAACCGTGTACATTTTGAAATGCATGAAGTCCCCCAGAGTACAAGCCTTCAGCACATCATGCGAGTTCCCAAGTTGCACTTGATCTCCAGTGTTTGTTTGTATGTGTGTGTGAATAAAACAATGATCCTAAGAACCCTATTTGCCGTCACTCAAGCACCACATATTGTATCCCTGATTTGTGTGTAAATTTAAATGAGAAAGCTGCATAATTCATTTCTCCGTTAAAATGTTGTGATGTTGGTATGATACTTGGCTTTCAAAAATTAGGATGCTTCTTGTGGCTGTTTCCATTTGGTTAGGAGTATGAGTATATCTTCTAAAGGTGATAGACTATGGAAAGAGGATGAAACATCCTCTTTGAGGAATATGTTTTCATAAATTATTTTTTTTAATAAAGGACCACAATTTGAGGCTAACCCAAGATAGCTTTAAATAATATGCCAACTACTTACACTGCATATTGCTAGAAGTGTTTTTTGATTCATACTAATGGGGAAAAATCCTAGGCTTCAGGTAACCTTTTCCACACAATCACAACAAGAAACATTTAACATTCCCTCAGATGCACAAAATTAGTACTCCTGCAAAATTCAAGGGGTCAAAATGCATGACCCAATGGTGTTTGCATAAGGATGAGTGAAGTTGATTAGCTTAGTTTTGAATTCACTTGAACATTATGGCTTTGAGAGTTCAGTTCAAACTTATGTCGTGTGTTCACATTCTCCCCTGAAAACAGTGAGAGAGAAAAAATCCAATGTAAAAGTACAGTTAAAAATTAAGCAGAGAAGAACTAAGTAGAAGGAAATACATACAAAGACTGTAAAAAGGGAAAAGGAATAAAATATAACAAAAAAAGGCCATATATTTCTCTGCTGCATGTATCCAATCCATTTCCTGGGGGTTGCACGTGTATAGGGATGACCATTAAGATGTGTACATCATATCCAGTTAATGTTCCATTTAAAGCAACTAGCATTCCTCTGTATTCCTGGCTTTCCAGTACTCTCTATGGTAAGTATAAGGAATTCTGAAACAACAGCAATAATGCTAATTGCTTATTAAGATTTTAATGGCAATCTCTGTAACTGGTCTGCAGTTAGTTTAGTTCAGCGGTTCTCAAACTGTGGGTTGGGACCTGTTTTAATTGGGTCACCAGGACTGGTGTTAGACTTGCTGGGGCCCAGGACTGAAGCCTAAGGGCTTCAGCCCTGGGTGACAGGTATCAGGTTACAGGCCCCCTGCCCAGGGCTGCAGACCTTGGGCTTTGGCTTTGCTCCCCTCCCCCACCTGGAGCGGTGGGGTGTGGGCTTTGGCCCCCCGACCTGAGGCGGCAGGGCTCAGGTGGGCTCAGGCTTTGGTCCCCCCTTCTGGGGTTGGGTAGGAATTTTTGTTGTCAGAAGGGGGTCGTCTTGCAACAAAGTTTGAGAACCTCTGGTCTAGTATATAAGGCATCTACAACTACTTGTCACCTTAGCTTTTGTGGGGAAAGGGTGTTCCCATTTTTCCCCAACTAGAAAAGGGGTTTAAAGAAATTAAAGTGGAAGAAAGGACTACATTCTCAATTAATTTTGTTCATACTTCTCCAGTTTAAAAAAGTAATAGATGTGAGTGTTTCTCCCAATTTTTCTAACAGTTTTTTTCACTTTTTCTAACCTTTTCCAGTAGGAAATAAAGTAACAAGGGGAAGAGTGTTTCCCCTCCATTTTCTGCCTCTCCCTTTTCTTTTCCAGTGCACCAATTACTTAAGAGATCACTTCCATGCTATATGACAATTGTGATCCCAGTTATTTATGAGATCCTCTTTTCTGGCAGAAGTTGAGATCCTTTTTTGGTTTATGTGATATATTAGAAACACCTGTAATTACACAAAATGTCTACCACAATATAATCTCCATCAGTGGAGGAACAGTTACTTTCTTTTTTTGCTACAGCCTCTACTGCTGTTTCTAGAGCTGATTATTCACATGGTTTGAAAATTCTGACTTACAAAGGCTACCTTCTAAGAGCTCTATTTGAGGTCATACTGTTTGGGGGTGAGGTGGAGGTGGAAGAGGATGAGCTGGGTTATGTTACATTTTTTACAAGCACTTCTTGTAAGTAATCAATCAGAATGTATGTTTGGGGCAATTTTTCCTTTTAAAACATGGGCTTTTGAAACAATAATATGGATGCTTGAATCAGGACTAGGGCTGTGCTCCAATAGGGTTAACTTTTGTTTGAGTCATTACTGAGTGATTTCATGTTCTCTTGTTTAGTTCAGAGACAGTTTAGCTCAGGATGTGTAACATTTATCTGTCTAAAATTAAAAGGAAATGAAAGAGAGATTTATTAGTGCTTGTTGCTTGGAGATGGTACTCCATATTCGGATTGGTTGGTTGATTGAGGATAAAAGGCTTGCATAAGGATGTTGCATTGTACCAGTCAGCTATTACCAGAAGTGCTGCCCTGAATGCTGCTGACTTAAGGACTGTTTTATTAAGGAAAGATGATAGCCTCTTCATAGTTAAGGTTGCAACCAGCTTCCCTTATAGAGCCCTAATTTATCATCATAATTTTGGTTGGGAAAATTGTTTAGACATGGATATTACCATATTTGCTCTGAAGGTTAAGGAGAAAATTTGAAGAGATTTGGTCAAATGAATTTTGAGTTAAGGCTGAGCAGCTGGTCATTAGAAGATAGTGGTATTAAGCTTCTGCAGTAATGCTCCAGCTATCAGCCACACTTGTAAACACTGGGTAATCTGGTCCTGCTGATGTGAGGATATGAGGGTATGTGCGGAGGCAAGAGTAGGAGAGTTGAGATCCTGATTGGAGGGGGATGGAGAAAAGGTGGGGGGGGCAGGGGAGAGAGTGTGTGTCCTTGCTTGGAATCCTGGAGCTTCTTGAAAGTTCTGGCCCCCAGATGGGTGTTATATCCCATCACACAAACTGAAATGGTGGGCAATGGAGAGAAAAATAAAACCAGGGAAATTCCCAATACAAAAAACTTCATTTCAAAAACAAGTTCAGGTCCTTAACTGCTAACAAAACCAAAGGATTTTAAACAAAGAAATGAATAGTTAAGGATGTCACAAATTTTGCATTGCCCATTGTAGTGGGTTGGTCACCCCGCCCTAGTTAGAAAGGGGTTAAAAGCAGCCAAGGGAGGCTGCTTTGGTTGTTAGCCACAGGTGTGGTTGCACCCAATTAGGGCACAGCTGACCCTGATAAAAGGGCAGGCTGAGGGAGTGAGAGAGACTCTAGCTCCAGCTGAGGAGCTAAGAGGATCAGGCTGCCTGGGACAGCAAGCAGGGTACCTGAGGCAGAGCAAGGCTGGAGAAAGGCAGGCAGGCAGGGCTGAGGCTGAGGCCTTGCTAAAGGCCAGGGGAAATACTAGGGAGGCAGCTGGGGCTGGAAAGGCAGCAGGTCCAAACCCCCTTGCTGATGATGAGTGGCCACTTCAGACTGCAGTTTTCCCCTGAGGGAAGGGGCTAGATGAGGACTGGCAGTGGGTCACTGAGGCGAGGTGGGCTTAGGGGATTGGGGTTCCCTGGAGAGGGGAGACCCACAATGTGGGGGCACTGCTGTGGAGCAGCACCCCAAGGTAAGGGGCACTGGGGTCTAGGAGGGACATGGGGCCTGAAGTACTATAAGTGGTGGAGACCAGGAGGAAGCAGGCACCAGCAGGAAGACACCGGCCAGCAGGAGGTGCTCTGAGGCTGGGCTAATTCTCAGACAACCAGCAGGAGGCGCCACGGTGGTGAGTGCCCACCATGCTACACCCATATAAATAGATTCACATTATTCTTCTCAAGTACAAAATAATACATATTTCATCATACCACAACAACCCAACTCTGACCCACAATAAATATAAATCTTTCATCAGTAATCTCAAAATAAAAGTCTAGAAGACCTTCTGAAAAAGAAATATAGACTATAATACATGTGTATGCATAAGGACTTGAATTTGAAACTGATCCATAACTATCATACAGTGATCATTATATGCTTTTCCTAGTCAATTACAGATACATTATTCTCAAGAAACAGGAATCATAAATACTTTCTGAATTCTATTGTCATTTGCTGAATATGTTAACTGATTTTTCTTGCTTAACAGTATCACGGAAGGTAACAAAAATAATGGATTAAAAAAGCAATTGGTCAGAGTTAAGGTGGTTGTGTTGTACCAGAAAATATGTATTTCATTATTTGACAAGAATAATGGTACATTTTCTCTGCTGCCACAGTCCTCTTATGATGTTCTGGCTCTGTAACGGTGGTGGGGGAAAAAATCCCAGATAATGCCCCAGTCTAAGGGAGCTGGAATGATTCTATGCTAGCCCACCTAAAAGCCACAGTGTAAGTCAAGGGCTGCATGTGGAAGGCATTGTGGCTAGAGTGTGTTGCAGACTTGTATTTCCCTGCTGACAGATCTATTAGAGGCCATTGCCGTCAGTGTCTAAATTAGAGGAGCCCAGAAATTTATTTCAGGGGCCAAGAATTCAAGAGGCACAAAGATTTGGGTTGAACCCCTTCCTTCAGTCCCTATGGATTGGGAATGGAGTACAGGGCTAATCTATATAAGATGCTTGATGGCCTTAAAACTATTCATTACCTTGCTTTTAAGTGCTTGGGTTTTGTAACTGGTATAGTATTATGATATCTTTTGGAAATCTTAAATAGTTCTTTAACCAAATTTTTTATTTTGGAATATATAGAACACATTCCTAGATGCTTAAATATAGATGGGTGAGTGCTAGAGCTAGAGAGAGATTATTAGTGGAATTTTCCTTTATTTCCCTGATCATTAAATTAGGTTTGAATTTCCTCAATCAAGTTATGGTTAAAAGAAGTTTCCCTTACATTAATTCTCCAACTGCTTACCAAAAATATTTGGAGATATTAACTAGGTGACTATTACGTTCCAGTTATTTGAGGTAAATAGAATACCTACAGCGTACTCTAGATATGGGCAAAATATCCATGCCAAACAATTATATGTTGAATTTAGTCCTTTTCTAGTTGTGAATTGTCTGCAAACAGTTAATGCATTTCATGAATATATTTATTTGAATTTATTTAACACATGGATTTTGTGTTGTATGTGTTGTATGACTATTGCTCAGCCTGTCCTGTACATATGAACTATTTGGTGTCCACAATTTATAACTGATTTGGGTGATTCTCACCCAGATCTTATGGTATTGATTGTTTCCTGATTGGATGACTATAACATCTATAAACAGGAGGCAGACCTGAATTACTTACCGGGGCTTTGATTTTGATTTGATTTTGGAAGAGCGTTAGAGAAATGTGACAGAAGAGAACCCATTCCAGGGAATATTAAAAGTTTTAAACATTTTCTTTCCAATTTTTCACTTTATTATAATTTTTGCAGGTGCAGTTTTGTGCCCACAAATAATTCTTTTGTATTTTTCTGTCAGCAGCTAATTTTAAGTACCTTATTTTGCCCCCCTTCCTCCCCCAGTTACTTCCAATTAAGTGCAGATGGAGAAATTCAAGGGCACAATTGTACTTGCAAAAAGGGAAATCGGGTTGCATCTTGAATACAAATATTGCCATAACATTTGTAACAGTTGAAGTAATGGCTTCTTTAAAAATTCACTTGTTTGACCATAAACAGAAATATAAATCCAAAACTGTTATAATTTTCCAGGTTATAAAAATACTTTCAAATACGTAAACTGGACTTATTAGCCTTTGATTTGTGTTTCAAAAATATTTGGTAAAATGTCTGTAGGCCAGATCCTCAGGTGGGGTATGTCAGCCTAGCTCCATTTATATCAGTACAGCTATGCCAGTTTATAGCAGCTGAGGATCTGGCCCTGTGAGTTATGTTGTGTATTGCCGTTACTGCTAAGCAGTAACATCTGTTTTTTTAAAGATATCAATCATGGAGCATGTCTATAGTCATCTGACATCCTTTATTTATCCCCTTTCTTACTTTATAAGCATCTTGTCTATAAATCCATCTATTCCCCTATCACTACTTAAAATTACTGATATTCTCATATAACACTATTCATTCTTTCTGCAGCACGATACAGCTTTGTAATAAAACATATTATTATGTATACACGGTGATTTTATAATAGGACTTACAGTGCTATGTGGCACAAAATAAGTAAATTACACAGTTTAAGACTTTTGCAATGTGAAGGGCAACGTGTCAAGAAGAAATAGGCTGTGTAATCCCCAAAGAGAAAACAGTCACAGTTGTGAGTTATACCCACAGGAGACTGTGAAAATGGTAGAGCATCGTAAAAATCTATATGTGTTCAACTCCTGTGTTTATTAATTGTTCCTACCTGAGTGCTTCTCTACTCATGTTCAAGATCAGTTTTTGCATACCCGATGGGAAACCTGACTACTTGTGCTGCCGTGAAGGAGTCTAGTGCTTTTGTTCTGCCATGTTACGACACCTGAGCACATGGTTTGTTGTGCTGCCAAAAGCTAGATTTAGGACTTTACTGCTTTATGTTTGAGCTGGGGAGACTGATCCTAATTACTGAAGTGATGCTTAGTTTTCAGAAAAGAACATAATAAATGTATCTGATGTGTTGTGAACCTCCTGGCATTAGCTTCAGAGAAATCTGGAAACCTGGATAGCCTATCAAGGTTCAATTAAGATACAGAGCACAAGGCAATGAGATGGAAAGATTACTGTAATCAGCAAAGCAATTTCAGTGGCAATACCATGTTAGTGAGCTTTTCTTTTACTTAATTTATATCCATGTTTTTGGAACAGAGAGAAGTTCTCTACTGGAAAATGAAGTAAGAAGCATTAAAACAGAGTTAAACTACTATTTGAAAAAGCAACCCATCTGAAAATTCTCAGGAGCATCATTTGATGCCTTTGGAATCTCATCTGTTTACATACTCACACATGTATGCACACATGTTTAATATCTTTGTAGTAAAACTAAAAGCTTAAAAAAACCATGTGGCAATTTTGCTTCATGTGTCATAAAATTGTTTTAGGGCTTTTAAAGTTGCAGTGTTAAAGAAACAATGTATTAAAAATAGGAGCACTAAACTGGAGATTATTAATATATCAACCCCCCCCCATTTGCCTTTCTTGTTTGTTCCCTACACAGAACAATGACCTCTCATAAGCCATTGCTTTCTTACTTTTCTAAGGGTTACTATGTTGCCTTGATTCTTCCCCTGATTATCTTGAAGCCTGTCAAGCTCGAAAGCTCTCCCCTCCCTTGCTCTTTCTTCCTAATAGACATGAAACAGTCCAGTCAATAATATTTTACTTGTCTTCCCACTGCGTGTCTCTTCCTCTGATCAGTTTAGGCGGGTTTGACTGCAAAAAGTCAGAAGGGAGGTTAAGATCTGAAAGTTCAGCCAAATGTTATCAGCCACGGAGATGTTGCTAAGGGAAAGGCCTTACAGCCCTCAAGACTGGAGCCAATAATAGCTGCATATAACTGATAACATCAACAGCTGTCAAAGATCCAGGCATTTGTGGTTCTTCTGTAAACTCAAACACCTGTATTCAGTCAAGCTTTGATTGTTATCCCCTCTTTTCCTGTCATTTTGATTCGTTCCTTGAAGGTGCTGCCAGGATATTCTAAGCTGCTAGTTGATTTATAAAGTGAAAGAGCCCTTCGAAAGTTTGGCACAGTTTGAAAAATTGACTGAGGCACTCATTCATAGGGTGACAAGTTACTTTGACATCGATATTGACAGTATTCTTTTAATTATGTTTTAGGCCATGTAAGTAAGGGTTCAGATTCATGAAAGCATGGGTTAAAAGTACTTTAACAGCTTCAACATGTGTCACTTAGAAGAACATTATGTACTTGTTTAAGATTTTTTTGTGATGAATTAGATCAAAGTGACTAATAAACATTGTTCTTGAAAGCTCTTCAGAACACAGTATATACATGTCTGAGATATTTAAAAGATAGAGTTTCATGGATCAAATTGTAAAATAAACTAAAATATCTTAAATGGACAGATGATACTCTGTTGTCCCACCACAATAAATTAATATGCAGATCAGAAAGAGCAGATTCCTTTTGATTTTTTATGACTCTCTTAGTGGAGAGTCCATGGTAAGGGATGCACCAATGGTGCTATGTTACCAATCATTTATAGAACTTTCCTAAATGTTACATTTTGCAAAACAGCCAAATGTGCAGCTTAAATCAATCAAGGTCTGGAATATAATAGGCAATGCTGAAAGCTTTGCTAACAGCCTTTAACATATAAATTAATATTTTGAATAAATGGAATAGGTGGGGCTGGAGTATCACCTGACATAAATTGGCTTACCTCTGTTGACTTCATCTGGCTCATGGTCTTTAGTGAAACTGAAGTCACTAAGAAGTATGGCTACACTTGGGAGTTTTCTATCTGGCTACATGTTACAAACATTTTTATGTTAACAACCTTTTTATTGCTACATGCTCCTTTTTAATATTTCAATATTTGAAATTTGATTCCCAGATGTCCCTACTCTATATAGTTTGAAGATGTCCAAATGAATATCATTTAATGTAATTGATTAATTATACATGTAGTTTATACTGTATATTACATATGAAATAAAAACAAAATATGCTATAAGAATATAGCCAACTGGTGAAAAATATCTTTGAACTAAAACATTTTCTTTAGAGAAATTTTACAAACTAAAGTGACAGAATGTTTGGCACAGTTTGAAAAATTGACTGAGGCACTCAAATACATTTGCAGATATGGGGCCTGTTCTTAGCTCCGACTCAGTCAGGCCAGTTCTCATACCTGTAGTTTTGTAAGAGCAATCCTTTGCAGAAACAGTTAAGACTCATGGATGGCTAAGAATTAGATTAGATGTCCATGTGACTTTACTGTGCCAATGCGAGTCATGGATCAGAGTTCACATCATACTCCCTGTCAGTACCTGACCTGGGCCAGGGAAGCTAATGATCGAAGCAATGGACCAAATTTGGTGATGAATTCTGGTCTCGTGCCATCTGAGGCACATTGCACATATGCTAAGAAGATGACTGTGCCAACAATAATTATGGGCTTGTCTCTATGGTACACTAGTCTCCACTACATGGATATAAATTTTAAGAGGCACCATCATCTTGCAATCCAACAGACCCATGTAGACCTTGCTGGTGCGCACTAAATGTTCCCTAGTGCACATTAATGTAGTTCTGTTTGAAATGGGACTACTGTAACACATATTAGGAAATTTTTAGTGCATTCCAGAAGGATCCACGGGGAGGCCAATTAAAGTGTACTGTGCTAGTGCACACCAGAATTCACATCTGTTTAGTGTGGACTAATGCATTGTGTAGACAAGCCCAAAGAGTATAAAACTGTGCTCACAATTTACAGGTGGAAACACAGAGGTCAGCTGTTTTTAATTTGTTTTTTAAAGTAGTGCTACAGCAAAAACAAAACAGAAAATCTTAGTTCTCAATAATATATTTTTGTTGCTGGTAACCTTTTATTATTATTTATTTGTCGAGTGGCAGCTGTGTTCTTAGAGCTGTACAGACACAGAGGAAAGACATGAGGTGGAATTCCCTGGCCATGCGCCATCAGAGACAATGAGAGTTTTGCCATTGAGTTCAATAGGGCCAGGATTTCAGCCATGCTCTCTACTCTGATTAAAACCTGTGGTTGAATCCTGTGTATAACTAAACAATTCTCTTATTCTGAATTTTAATGGTATGTAACACAGTCCTGCCACTTTAGCTGCAAATGTAAACTGAATGATACTACCATGTGACCGTTGCCTAAATACCTTGGCTCTATGTGTAGCGTCAAGTGACAGTGTCAACTCTTCAGAGCTATTTAGTGATAGGTCCATCCATCTTTTCTGTAGTATTTACCAGTTCTGTTAGTGCAAGATTGCTGCCTAGCTACTGTTTCCACTTCCATCCTCTGGGGAAAAGTCTCGAGGTAAGCCCACCCTGCTGGTGCTTGGCAGTCCTGAAGCTGACCTCCCAGCAATGAGTCAGTCTCTTGCAGTTTCTGGCTGCTGCAGGAGGTTGGAATACTAGTGATCCAGAATATGAAGAATATAACTTTTTTTTTTTAAACTCCATGTCTATTCTCTTTGATATATTTTTTGAATGCTTACCTTTTCTGGAAAAGAATATATGATGCAATTCTTCAAAAAAGTGTACTCAGAAACTTCCTGCAACTGATGTTTTTTAAAAAAACTTTATTTTCAAGGGAGAACATAAGAAGTTTAAAACTTTGCATTATATAGCAGTCACTTTCCATTACCAGCTTCCTTAATCGCAAAAGAACACACACATGTAAAATATTTTAGCAGAGTATCCCACAACTTCACAAATCTCCTGTATTTAAAGTGAAAGCTGGAATTGCAAACTGACATTGTTTACTGCAGGTCTGTCTTAGCTGTCTGCCAAGTTACTGTCCATGTGATAATATTTAATCTTCATGCATATCAATTAAGGAATTAGTTTTGACTCTTTATTCTCATTATTTTAATAGTGTCTTTTTGTTTTTCTAAATTGGACCTTAAAATCTTACCTTGATTTTCATTGTGTAACTCCTTTTGTTTTTATTTGACAGTATTGGCAAAAGTATAAAAAGACAAGCAAATGTGTAAAAGTGTTCTCATGAGTATGTAAATACTTATTTAGATATTTGTAACACTATTCACAAGATCATAACTTGGGTAACTATGGGCATTATTTATAATGTTTTGGACTTAGTGCTGCCTTGGATCCACGTTCAGCACAGGTTAAGTATACTCACATGCTTTAAATTAGGCATGTGCTAAACTGACTTGTTAAACCAGGGCCTTTTTTGATGCAGAAATGCTATCCCCTTGGCCTACAGGAATCCTGCTGATCAGTAGGTGTAGGGGAATGTTTTGCAGTACACTTTGTACAGCTCATGGGACAAGAGGGAAGGTCCTTTCATGGATCAGTAACTGGTTAAAAGATAGGAAACAAAGGGTAGGAATAAATGGTCAGTTTTCAGAATGGAGAGAAGTAAATAGTGGTGTCCCCCAGGGGTCCATACTTGGACCAGTATTGTTCAGCATGTTTATAAATGATCTGGGAAAAGGGTTATACAGTGAGGTGGCAAAATTTGCAGGTGATACAAAACTACTCAAGATAGTTAATCCAAAGTAGGCTGCAAAGAGTTACAAAGGGATCTCACAAAACTTGGTGACTGGGCAACAAAATAGCAGATGAAATTCAATGTTGATAAATGCAAAGTACTGCACATTGGAAGACATAATCCCAACAATACATATAAAATGATGGGGTCTAAATTAGCTGCTACTACTTAAGAAAGAGATCATGGAGTCATTGTGGATAGTTCTCTGAAAACATCCACTCAATGTGCAGCAGCAGTCAAAAAAGCAAACAATGTTGGGAACCATTAGGAAAGGGATAGATAATAAGACCAAAAATATCATATTGCCTCTATATAAATCCATGGCAGGCCTACATCTGGAATACTGCGTGCAGATGTGGTTGCCCCATATCAAAAAAAGATATAGTAAAATTGAAAAAGGTACAGAAAAGGGCAACAAAAATGAGTAGGGGTATGGAACAGCTTCCGTATGAGGAGAGATTAATAAGACTGGGACTTTTCAGCTTGAAAAAGCTGACTAAGGGGGGGATATGATAGAGGTCTATAAAATCATGACTGGTGTGGAGAAAGTAAATAAGGAAGTGTTGTTTACTCCTTCTCATAACATAAGAACTAGGGGTCACCAAATGAAATTAATAGGCAGCAGGTTTAAAACAAACAAAATGAAGTGTTTCTTCACGCAATGCACAGTCAACCTGTGAAACTGTTTGCCAGAGGATGTTGTGAAGGCCAAGACTATAACAGGGTTCAGCAAAGAACTAGATAAATTCCTGGAGGGTGGTAGGTCCATCAATGTCTATTAGCTAGGATGGGCAGGGATGCAAAACTATGCTCTAAAATGTCCCTTGCCTCTGTTTGCTAGAAGCTGGGAATAGGTGGCAGGAGGTGGATTACTTGGTGATTACCTGTTCTGTTCATTCCCTCTGAAGCATCTGGCATTGGCCACTGTCAGAGGACAGAATATTGAGCTAGATGGACCTTTGGTCTGACCCAGTGTGGCAGTTCTTATGTTCACTGGGAACATGGGGCCTGATCCAAAGACCATTGAGGTCAGTGAGTATTTGTCTTTCCATTGGCTTGCATGGGTTTTGGATCAGGTCCCAGGTGAACAAAGCAACATGTTTATCATCAATCCCTCTTAGCTCGTTCTTAAACTATAGAAAGATTCTGGCTGACTTTTGTTGAGGAAGGAGAGATCAAGAGACTTCCAATCTCTCTCCTCCACCCTTTTGTTACCAGCCCATCAGAGGATAGGATTGAACGCATTTATATTTGTAATATTGTAAGAGAGTTCAAGAAGGATTGTTGGAAGAAGCTCTTTGTGGTATGGCCCTCTCCACTACATCAGTCAGTGTTGTGAAGGTATCACGCTGTTGTCTGGCTATACCAAAAGGAGGACAGGAGACATTTGATATGGCTTTAATCAGGCCACAAATTTTATTAGATATCTGGAACTACCCAGCAGATAAAAGTGTAGAGTGGTGGTAACTCCATGTTCATTCAATATCCACCCGTGAGGCTTCTGTCAGCCCTCCTCTTTTTCCATCTAGGTCCCCCAGCCAGTCCATTGCTGGGACTTTAACACCTCCCCCTGCCCCAAACGAGGGTCAAGTTGGGCTATAAGAAAAGGGGGTTGGTTCCCTGCCATACCAGTCATAGGAGCCCTGACCCCCCCCCCATTCTGATCCTTTAACAAACACCTCCTTTAAGTCCTTTACCAAGTCCTTTATATATCTGGTCACTGTTTCCTTTCCCTATGGAGTACTCGCACTGGACATCCGTCCCATACTTACATAATGAGTTGCAACATCATAGCCTAACTTCCTTTCCTGCTCACCATAACAAAACCCCCGCTGAACCCACTGTTGGGAAGACAACCCCTCCCCCCACACACACTCCACCTTGGCCAATCTGGTGGCGAGGGAAACATTCCTTTCCAGCCCTCCTAGAAAGGAGCGGCTCACACAATGCCCACAGCAGGTCCTGATGAAACCTGGTATTTTTCCACCTCAAGGGGAGGGAGGGTGAGTGCTGTTTTGCCTGGCCTGGGAAAGAGGGGCTTCTCCTGCCAGGCTTGCTTCTTTTCAACTCCGCAGCCCTTCTGGTCCCTGGGGATGAGTCAGCTTTGCCATGCTGAGACACTCCTCATTTTGCAGCAGCTTCTGAGCCTCTTCCCTTCCCCTCCCCGTAAAGTGCTATTCCCTCACCCCTAGCAAGTCAGACAATGTCTCCCCCCACCCAGCAAAATAGGTGTGCTGTGGTCGTTATTTGAAATAAGTATAGGCAAAAATATTATAGGAAAATTTAGTGTATTATCAATTTTCAAATCTTCAGAATTTTTTAATTGTTTTACTATTGTGTTTTAAATGGTAACATGCTAATCTCATTATTGTGAGTAATGTTTAAAATGAAAATTCTCAAATAGAGGATAGTTTCTGAGTGTTCTTTAAAATATTGTAAACAGTCCTCTTGAAAATGTCTTGTTATCATGGAGTTTCAGAAGCATAAAATAATATTGCCTTGGAGAGAAAACCAAATTTTTGTCTTCAAAGCATTGAAAGAGATACCAGCACAGAAATATTAGTTTTCTTATCTACCCCCACCAGAAATTAAAGCAACTCTTTTGACATTCAATGACAATATATCAGAGAAACTTGTAGCACTGATTTGTTTACAGTTAAATTTTGGAGTGTGCAGAGACATCATCTTATGTTTTTTATCATCTCCAGGAGAATGCAGAACAAGACTGACGTACAGTAGGGATTAAGAGGCATAGTGGAAAAACAGAAAACTGGGATTAAGATAAACAAAACAGGAGGCATATTGGGCTAGATCACCTTTTTCTCTTTCTAGATGGTTTTTAGCCTTATGTCATTGTCTTTTTTTTGTAAATGGTATTTAATAGTGTGATGAATTGGGTATATAATTTGATATGTATTTTCTATTCCAGACATTTTATGATAGTTAATTTAAAAAAGAAAAGAAAGCTAGTACTATAATTGCCAAAAAGATGTTCAAATTATTTCTATTATTTTGTATTATTATTCTAATTAGCCACTTGACTATTGCAAAAAATGATCAACCTATTCCCCAAACACCTGTACCATGCCATCTGATCTCCAGAGGTATATATGGGAGGGAATAATTAGTTTCACAACAAAGTGGGCAGTGCAGAATATGTGTTGAGAGAGTAGGCTAGTGTGTCTGTTTGTGGGTGGAGTTAGATTCTTCTATATACTTTATAGCCATTTACAACTTTCTGTAATTATTTCTATGTTAAGATAGGGTACGTCTACACTACAAGACTATTTCGAATCAACTTAATTCGAATTTGTGGAATCGACCTTATGAAGTCGAAGTTGTGTATCCACACTAAATACACTAGTTCGACTGTGTGAGTCCACAGTAAGGGGGCCAGTGTCGACTTTGGAAGCGGTGCACTGTGGGAAGCTATCCCACAGTTCCCGCACTCCCTGCTGCCCATTGGAATCCTGGGATTTCCCCCCAATGCATGCTGGGGGGAAAAATGTGTCGAGGGTGGTTTTGGGTAACTGTCATCATTGAACTGTCAATCACGCCCTCCCTCCCTCCCTCCTTCTCTCCCTCCCTGAAAGTGCCTGCGGGCAATCTGTTCGTGCACTTTTCTGCTCAGTGACAGCGCGGGCGCCACAGCACTTTGAGCACGGATCCCGCTGCAGTTATGGCCGTTGTCAACTCCTCGCACCTTATCGTCCACCTCTTCCACAGTCAGCTGCTGAGAAATAGGGCTACTTTTCAATGGTGCTGCGAGCACTGGTGGACTATGGGGGACGTTTTACCAACATCAACGTCGGGTGGCCAGGCAAAGTTCATGACGTGCGTGTTTTCAGGAACTCTGGTCTGTTTAGACGCCTGCAGGAAGGTAGTTTCTTCCCGGACCACAAAATAAGTCTTGGGGATGTGCAGATGCCTATAGTGATCGTCGGGGACCCAGCCTACCCGCTAATGCCCTGGCTCGTGAAGCTCTGTGCAGGCGCCTTTCACAGCGACAAGGAACTCTTCAAGTACCAGCGAGCAGCGTGACCTGTGACTGTTCAGTTTCTTTACAGAGAAGCTGAAGCTGCCCCTGTTTCTTTACCAAGTGACTGTTGACTAGCATCTGCAGTTACATACCCCGCCCACCCCGCTTCCCCAACTTCCAACACACGTTTAAAAATAAAATACATGTTCCACTGTAACTTTACAAAGGTTTCTTTATTGATGACTTTGCGTTACAGGGTTGAAACTGGGACACGGACTGTGCTGGGTAGGGTGTGCAGTGATGTAAAGACCGCCTGTAAACTCGAGGAATGACAGGCTCCTGCTCCCAGAGCGGTCTGCAGTGCCGGACTGGATGTTTCAACGGAGCCTGCCATCCCTCCTTTTTGGGACTCTGTGTGCGGGGGCTATGTGGCCTTTTGGCGGGGGAGGACGGATACAGATTCCTCTGCTGCGTGGCTCTGCGGTCCAGGACAGGGACCGTTGCATGAGATCTGTAACCCCCCTCCCCCGCTACAAAGTCATGTACCCCCCCACCCACACAGAACCTGCAAACCACCTCCCATACCAACCAGGGTGCGTACTGACTGCAGTGTGTGTGTGACCTGCTGCTGATCCTGCCCCCATGTCTGTACCCTGGTAAAGGTGATTGTCCTGTCAAATTACCAACCCCCTTCCCCCCCTTCAAACACAGTCTCCTCTAAAAGAACATGACGGAAACAGTAATTAACAGAAAAGTATTTTTTATTATCAACTAGACAGTTAGGGGATGAAACTGGGATGGGGGCTTGGGTGAGGCGGGAAGGAAAGGACTTTTCAAAATGTAGGGTATGAGAGCTTTTGGGTACTTGAGCACTCTGCTGGGGTGCAGTGACAGTTTACACGGCCTCTGGCGCCCCTCCTGGTTATTTTGGGTGAGGGGGGTATGGGACTTTGTGGCGGGGGAGGGCGGTTGCAGATACACTGCAGGGGGGCTCTGTCCTCCTGCCGGAGGTCCTGCAGAACATGCACAAGGCGCAGGAGCATGTCCGTTTGCTCTCTCATTAGTCCAAGCAGCGTTTGAGTCGCCTGCTTGTCTTCCTCACGCCACCTCTCCTCCCGTTCGCTGAGTGAGCGCTGGTACAGAGAGAGGGTCTCCCTCCACTGGCTCTGCTGGTCTGCATCGTCTCGGGAGCACCCCATAAGTTCAGCGAACATCTCGTCCCGTGTCTTTTTCTTTCGCCGCCTAATCTTTGCCAGCCTCTGTGAGGGGGATGCTGTGGCGGGTCTGGAGACAGTCCAAGCTGTGTGATGGGAAAAAGGGAGTGAATTCCTTGCCAAGATAAATTTTTGCGAAGAATGAACACAGTCTAATCTGTCTCTGTGAATTCTGGGTTGAGATCCCAGTGCCTGATGGGGCAAAAACCATTTTCGCAGGTGGTTCTGGGTAAATGTCGTCAGTCATCCCTTCCTCCGGGAAAGCTACAGCAGACAATCATTTCAAGCCCGTTTTCCCTGGATTGCCCTGGCAGACGCCACAGCGTGGAAACCATGGAGCCTGTTTTGCCTTTTGTGCCTGTCACCGTATGTGTACTAGATGCCGCTGACAGAGGCGGTTCAGCAGCGCTACACAGCAGCATGCTTTTGCTTTTGCATGACAGCAGAGATGGTTACCAGCCATATTGTACCATCTACCACACCATAAATTGGTAATAAGATGGGCATGGTTAGCAGTCCTTTTGCACTGCACCATTTGCTGCTGTCATAAGTGCCCCTGGCTGCTCTTAGCCAGGAGTGCAAAAGCCAAAATTGGGAATGACTCCCTGAGTCAATCCCTCCTTTTTGGTATCTAAAAATAGAATCAGTCCTGCCTAGAATATGGGCAAGTGTACTAGAGAACCACTGTATCAGAGAACCAGAGAGCACAGCTGCTCTGTGTCAGATCCTGCATAGATTATGAGCTGTATGCTATTCACAGGGGGTGCTCCTGCAACAACCCCACCTGTTCATTCCATTCTTCCCCAGCCTTCCTGGGCTACCATAGCATTGTCCCCCCACTTGTGTGATGAAGTAATAAAGAATGCAGGAATAAGACACAGTGACTTGTTAGTGAGAAATGAGTGGAAGGCAACCTCCAGCTGCTATGATAGTCCAGATAGGACATTAAGGAGTGTGGAGGAGAGGAGCCCAGCATCCTGCTGCTAGTCCAGGGGGAATTGAATCTTTTCTTTACACATGAAGGGTTGGGGGCTAATGAAGCTCAGCCCCCTGTGGCGATGATGACGATGGTTATCAGCCATATTGTACCATCTACCAGGAAAAATTAGGGCCAGGCACCCTTGATCGACCTAACGGATGGTAGTCTGCATGGTTACCAGTCCTTTTGCACTGCCCCATGTGCCAATAGGCTGATGATGAGGACGGATACCAGCCATATTGTACCATCAGCCATCCATAGCGTGGGGGGAGCAAGGATGTTGGTGTTGAGTGCTGCACCATCGTGTCTATCTGCAGCATTCAGTAAAGATAGGGTGACATGTAAAAGAGTCAAGAGAGGATTGTTTTCCCTTTCACTTCTGGGGGTGGTTGGGGGGCTGCGTAAATTGCCGAGCTATGCCCTGACCCACCGCGGACACTGTTTTTGACCCTAGAAGCATTTGGAGCTCAGCCAAGAATGCAAATCCTTTTCGGAGACAGCAGGAACTGTGGGATACCTTGCGTCCTCAGTCCCCCCTCCCTCCATGAGCGTCCATTTGAATCTTTGGCTTTCCGTTACGCTCGTCACGCAGCAGCATGCTGAGTCTCTGCTATGCCGTCTGTCCGGAGATTTTTTAAAAATACTTTGGACCAGGCGTAACATTACAGTAATTCCCCTAATTACATGCAGGAGTCTCCGAGCGAGATCACCCTGAGGATGGTCACTGAAGGAGATAGAGAGCGCATGCTGCGTGAAAGCCAGCACAAACCAGGGCCCTACACAGCCGTGCTCGGGGAGGCAGTGCTCCCTGAGTACCTCATGAAAGCCTGGCGCGGAAAAGTGTGCTACCACGGAGCACCCAATAAGTCAGCTCTCCCCAGGAACCTCCTGCGAAGGCTTTTCGATTACCTCCAGGAGAGGTTCGTGGAGATCTCCCAGGAGGATTTCTGTTCTATCCCCATATATAGAGAGACCTCCTTTTCACATACTTCAGATTCCTGTTATATTAAGAATAAAAGTTTACATGTTTAAAGCACTTACCGACTGCTCCTTCCCCTGATTCAGGATCCGGGTTAATGGCCGGGGAGGGTTGGTAGGGGATCTCCGTGACGGTAATGAAGAGATCCTGGCTGTCGGCGAAACCAGCGTTGTAAGCGCTGTCGCCTGCCTCGTCCTCCAGAAACTCTTCTTCATCTTCCCCATCCGCGAACATCGCCGAGGAACTGGCCGTCGACACTGTCCCATCGTCAGAGTCCATGCTCACTGGTGGGGCAGTGGTGGCAGGCTCCGTAGCATCCGTTTGCCGCTTTGATTTTTTGGTAGCCTTGTCTGGGGTCCTTGATTTTCACGCGGCGCTGCGTTGCATCCTGGCTGTATCATCTGTCTCTCATGGCTTTGGAGACCTTCTCGTAGGTCTTTGCATTCCGTTATTTGGAGCGCAGCTCCGAAAGCAGAGACTCCTCGCCCCTCACTCCGATCTGATCCAAGAGTTCCCGGTCAGTCTATGCTGGGTCCCTCTTTCTATTCAGAGATTACATGAACTCCTCTGCTGGAGAGCTCTGCATCGCTGCCGGTGCTGCTGAGCTCGCCCCGATGTCCAACCACGAAATGAGATTCTAACTGTCCAGACAGGAAAAGGAATTCAAATTTTCCCGGGACTTTTCCTGTGTGGCTGGTCAGAGCATCCGAGCTCGGACTGCTGTCCAGAGCGTCAACAGAGTGGTGCAGTGTGGGATAGCTCCCGGAGCTAGTAAGTTCGATTTGCATCCACACCTAGCCTAATTCGACATAGCCATGTCGAATTTAGCGCTACTCCCCTCGTCGGGGTGGAGTACCGAATTCGAACTAAAGAGCCCTCTAGGTCGAACTAAATGGCTTCCTGGTGTGGACGGGTGCACGGTTAATTCGAATTAACGCTGCTAAATTCGAATTAAAGTCCTAGTGTAGACCAGGCCATAGAGACTTTAGAGTGCAAAAACCAAGAGATTAGTTAAAGTTTCCATAATAACTTTTTAGAAAACTTTTCAAAATTGCTTCTGGGAGGAATCTAAACTTGACAGATTTCAGGGAATTTGTAATCTTTCCTTGTAATCCATTTTACTGAAATGTTGCTAGCTCAGTATACACTATAGTAACCATGGCATTATCACCTTTATTTAACAAAGCATTTAAGCACATACTTCAAACCCTCTGAAATCAAGCTATTGATCCTACAAGCTGCTCATTCTGTGCTGAAGCAACTGAGGCCATGAGTGGGCACAGGGATCCATCTATAGAGGAGCTTGCAGAATCAGAGCCTTGATACATTCAAAGTTCCATACAAACACTAACTAGCTAATCTGTACCACAACACTCAAGATCGGGAAGTATTACTATCCTGTTTTTCTAGATTGGGGAAACTGAAGCAGAGAACTAAAGTGACTATCCCAAGGCCACTCAGCGAGTCCATGGAATTTAATCCTAATTGTGCCGGGAATTCCTTTCTCCTGATCCTGTGCTTATTTCTCTAAAAAATCATAATTTATTTGGAAAGGTTTTTTGTTTTTAGTCTCTAAACAAGATGCCAATTGAATTGTGCAGAAATATTTTCACATGTTAAACCATGGGCACATCTCTTGAGATACATGTGCAGTACCTGCTAAATGGGAATTATGTGTGGGCATCAAGGGGAGAAAAGATCTGTCATTCTGTTTTAAAAATAGAATTATTATGTCACCTGATTTGTTGTTTTTCTTGTTTATTACACAAGAAAAAGAGAGATTGTTATATTAACCTTTGTCACACCATCTTCTCTTATTACAGTGATTTATGTATGCAGAGCATTAACAGCAGAATGTCATCCAGCTCTCCTTTAATTTGCAGACATCTGGATTTCCCTTTGTTGGGACCACAGTGGTAGATAAGGAGGCAGTGCTCTTAAGTGTGGAAGAGTGAACACTGTCATTCATAGCTTGTTACAGCCCAGAGAAACTCTAAACCATTTTCTTTGGCAAGCCAGTGGACTCTTAAACTAAAGCTCTGTTTTTATCCAAATTATCCTCACTGATGAAATACATGGGGAAGAATATTATATTCATCTTAAAAATTATTCTGATCCCACAATATTCAAATGACTGTAGATGGTGGTTAAAACAACCTAAATGTGAGTCCTTCTGCAATTTTAATTCAAAGATGTCAATGCTGCAATTTGCAGTTATTATGGTTAAGGGCAGTCAGGTTTGTCTCTTGCTATAATGTAGGATATAATTTATATTTTAGGACTATTTGAAACATGTAGGCTGTTGGATTAAAATAAAATACATTTTGACCTGTTAGTCAATTGTAATGAGAAACTTGCATTTTGCTAGTGCCTTTAATCCAAAAGACTCTCAGTGCTTTACAAACTCACTGATTGTAAAAACAATATTCATTATCCTGGAAACACTTTGCTCACATCTCTTGCATGAAAAGCAACACATTGCAAACATCACACAACAACAGTATACAATAGCTTAGGTACGGGAAGTGAAGAACATTCTTATCCAAAAGGAAATACAATGGGAATTTTGGCCAGAAGAATGTAATTGTTAGCTGGAATTTGATCACAACAGGGTTCATGATCCCGGTAGGCACAAAAACTACGATAGCACTTTTAATGACCACAAATAGTTTTATTGTTACTAGGGTGACCAGACAGCAAGTGTGAAAAATGGGGTTGGGGTGGGGGGTAATAGGTGCCTATATAAGAAAAAGCTCCAAATATCGGGACTGTCCCTATAAAATCAGGACATCTGGTCACCTTGGGTGTCACTCTACAGCTGAGTGCTCTTACTTCCCATGAGGAGGAATTTGTTCAATATTGCAGCCTACCAATTCACCAGCCATATTTCTTGCAGCATCTAACTATTTTCTAAAGGTCTTCCCTACTCCTTATGACGTTTGATAAGATCATAGCTCATCAGTGGTGAGACATAACATAAAAATCCAGAATTATGGAACCTCAAATAGGCAGTGTAACAAGATTGACCCTGGCTTTAGGCTCCAGTTCTGTGAACAGAGTGGGTTGGAATGTTCTTTTTCCCCTCAGTCATAGAGAATCAGGCTGGCTTTTGAAGCCAGGAGAGAAGGAAACCATAGGGGCCATATTAGTAGTCCTAGCATTTGACAAGGCATGATGAGAAATAAGTGATATGTATCAACATTACCTTTCCAGAAGATGGAGGATAGACCTAGAGGAAAACAGGCTGTTCTAACGGTCTCTCCTGAAAGGTGCAGGCAGCTGCTGGCAAGTAATCCCACTTTATCTTTTATTTTGAAATCCCTTCTTTGTAATGATCTTTGAACATGCCTTACTATCTTGTATGGCAGGCTGTGATAGAGACGAGGCAGGGGAACTTCCTGTTCACTGACCCCATGGATGTGCCTTTTATTTGAACAGCAACAGAGTTTATTAATGAACAAACAAAATATAAATACAGCCAGATCTGAAAATGTCTTATTTGGAATCAGAACGTTGATGTAGGTTTGGATGCATGGTTCAGTTTTCCTCTAAAATACAAAACATGCTTCAAGAGACCTCCTAAAGAGGAATCTCTGCTGAGGTCCTCCAAACTTTTTGTTTTGTTTTTCTTAAACAATTGAAAAATTTCCTTGGAGGCTTTGCATTTACAAAGCGTTCATTTACAGAGACAGGCTTCCTGTGTGACTGGCAGTTATTTCGTTAGGGTCAATGCCTTTTCTTACTCGGGGCTTTCCACTGTTCAGCCATAAATTGAGGAAGAAAAATCCCTGGAGGCCTTTGGTCCATTGTCCCATTGCCTGCACTTCCTTGAAGCTAGATACCTAAATTTGCTTAGCACATGGGGAAGGAAAGGGCAGTGTTAGTTTTCCTGAAATTTCTCTCGTAGGAAAAACACCCAATATTCCTAGTCCTGGTCCTAGTGCAACTGGTTATGGTGGTTGGTTGCTGAGGGAATTCTTTCAAAAGAGTAACAGACGACAGTTCCCTGGATGGATTTCAACCCAGCCAAAATATTTGTGTTTGCAGGGGAAGGAGAGTGGAAGGGAGAATGCTCCTTTCATACTGAAGGTTTGCTTTATTACAACAAGATTATATACAACAGAATAAATTACTTTTTTCCCTTTATAGGGGTAATTTATTTACCCATAGTAGAGAAGTGCAGAGTAGCTTACTGTCCGAAGTAAACACCAAACATGTAAAAGTCTGGCACAATTAGATGTGTAGAAGGGAGATTCTGGTCGATTAGCCACAGGCAGAAAATCAAAGCAAAAGTGAATGTCACTGGGATTCTGATCCACAGGTTTACAAATGTGAGTACACCAAGTGGGTGGCTAGAACATTTACCCTATACATGGGTGGATAGGACACAACACATACACTATGCAGGCTTGTTGGAGCTCAATTTAAAGGCAAACAAGTAGGAGAGCTCCAGCATTATGCTACCTGAACTCAAGGCTCATCCTTAGAACTAGGTCCTTACTGCCTCCTTCTCTTAAAGAAAAACACATTAATACAACCTTCCTTCCTGCTGCTAAAGTGCAAAGAGGTTAATATGGAAATAAATCAGTATTCCCTGGAATCTGAAACACTAACTTGTTAGTGGCTAGGTTAGGGGCCAGATTCTCCATTGCCCTGGACCTTGTGAATTCATTTGCACTAATGCAAAGTGAATGTCCAACACTTTCCTTCTGATCTGGAAGTGTTTTCCACTGTATTGGTGTGAATGACCACATGATATGGGACAATGCTAAATGTGGTGCTGTAGAATTGAGCTCTGGAATTTCATCTAGCCCTGAGCAAGGGCTAGTGCATAGCTGCACTACTAGAATTCTTTGAGGGGGTCAACAAGCATGTGGAAAAGGGGGATCCAGTGAATATAGTTTATCTAGATTTTCAGAAAGCCTTTGAAAAGGTCCCTCACCAAAGGCTTTTAAGCAAAGTAAGCTGTCATGGGATAAGAGAGAAAGTTGAAAAGTGATCAGGAACAGTCAGCATGGATTCACCAAGGGCAAGTCATGCCTGACTAACCTAATTGCCTTCTATGAGGAGATAACTGGGTCTGTGGATGAGGGGAAAGCAGTGGATGTGTTATTCCTTAACTTTAGCAAAGCTTTTGATATGGTCTCCCACAGTATTCTTGCCAGCAAGTTAAAGAAGTATGGGCTGGATGATTGGACTATAAGGTGGATAGAAAGCTGGCTAGATTGGCTAGATCAACGGGTAGTGATCAACGGCTCCATGTCTAGTTGGCAGCCGGTTTCAAGTGGAGTGCCCCAAGGGTCGGTCCTGGAGACGGTTTTGTTCAATATCTTCATTAATGATCTGGAGGATGGCGTGGACTGCACTCTCAGCAAGTTTGCAGATGACACTAAACTTGGAGGAATGGTAGATACGCTGGTGGGTAGGGATAGGATACAGAGAGACCTAGACAAATTAGAGGACTGGGCCAAAAGAAACCTGATGAGGTTCAACAAGGACAAGTGCAGAGTCCTGCACTTAGGACGGAAGAATCCCATTCACTGTTACAGACTAGGGACCGAATGGCTAGGAAGCAGTTCTGCAGAAAAGGACCTAGGGATTACAGTGGACGAGAAGCTGGATATGAGTCAACAGTGTGCCCTTCTTGCTAAGAAGGCTAATGGCATTTTGGGCTGTGTAAGTAGGGGCATTGTCAGCAGATCGAGGGATGTGATCATTCCCCTCTATTCGACATTGGTGAGGCCTCATCTGGAGTACTGTGTCCAGTTTTGGGCCCCACACTTCAAGAAGGATGTGGGAAAAATTGGAAAGAGTCCAGCGGAGGGCAACAAAAATGATCAGGGGGCTGGAGCACATGACTTATGAGGAGAGGCTGAGGGAACTGGGATTATTTAGTCTGCAGAAGAGAAGAATGAGGGGGGATTTGATAGCTGCTTTCAACTACCTGAAAGGGGGTTCCAAAGAGGATGGCTCTAGACTGTTCTCAGTGGTACCTGATGACAGAACAAGGAGTAATGGTCTCAAGTTGCATTGGGGGAGGTTTAGGTTGGATATTAGGAAAAACTTTTTCACTCAGAGAGTGGTGAAGCACTGGAATGGGTTACCTAGGGAGGTGGTAGAATCTCCTTCGTTAGAGGTTTTTAAGGTCAGGCTTGACAAAGCCCTGGCTGGTATGATTTAGTTGGGAATTGGTCCTGCTTTGAGCAGGGGGTTAGACTAGATGACCTCCTGAGATCCCTTCCAACCCTGATATTCTATGAATCTATGATTCTAAAGTTCTCTCATGGATTAGTAACTGGTTAAAAGATAGGAAGCAACAGGTAGGAATAAATGGTCAGTTTTCAGAATGGAGAGAAGTAAATAGTGGTGTCCCCCAGGGGTCTGTACTGGGACTAGTCCTATTCAGCATGTTCATAAATGATCTGGAAAAGGGGGTAAATAGTGAGGTGGCAAAATTTGCAGATGATACAAAACTACTCAAGATAGTTAAGTCCCAGGCAGACTGCGACTTAACTACAAAAGGATCTCTCAAAACTAGGTGACTGGGCAACAAAGAGGCAAATGAATTTCATTGTTGATAAATGCAAAGTAATGCACATTGGAAAGCGTAATCCCAACTATACATATAAAATGCTGGGGTCTAAATTAGCTGTTACCACTCAAGAAAGGGATCATGGAGTCATTGTGGATAGTTCTCTGAAAACATCCACTCAATGTGCAGCGGCAGTTCAAAAAGCAAACGGAATGTTGGGAGTCATTAAGAAAGAGATAGATAAGACCTAAAATATCATATCGCCTCTATATAAATCCATGGTAGGTCTACATCTTGAATACTGTGTGCAGTTGTGGTTGGCCCATCTCAAAAAAGATATATTGGAATTTGAAAAGGTTCAAAAAAGGACAACAAAAATAATTGGGGTATGGAACAGCTTCCGTATGAGGAGAGATTAATAAGACTGGGACTTTTCAGCTTGGAAAAGAGATGACTAAGGGGGGGATATGATAGAGGTCTATAAGATCATGATTGGTGTGGAGAAAGTAAATAAGGAAGTGTTATTTACTCCTTCTCATAACATAAGAACTAGGGGTCACCAAATGAAATTAATAGGCAGCAGGTTTAAAACAAACAAAATGAAGTATTTCTTCACACAACCTAGTCAACCTGTGGAACTCTTTGCCAGAGGATGTTGTGAAGGCCAAGACCATAACAGGGTTCAAAAAGGAAGTAGATAAATTCACGGAGGATAGGTCCATCAATGCCCATTAGCCAGGATGGGCAGGGATGGTGTCCCTAGCCTCTGTTTGCCAGAAGCTGGGAATGGGTGACAGGGAATGGATCACATGATGATTCCCTGTTCTGTTCATTGCCTCTGGGGCACCTGGCATTGTCCACTGTTGGAAGATAGGATACTGGGCTAGATGGGATTTTGGTCTGACCCACTATAGCCATTCTTATGTTCTAACTTCAGCAAGAAAGAACTCTGTAACTTAGAGTTACAAATTCACAATTTCTATCCTCTTCCCTTTGGCCCCGGAGGAAGGTCTTTACAGGATGTAGCTTACTTCCCTTTGTGTACTGGCTCAACCATGCTGGAAGCCAATATGGGGAAGAAGGGGGTTGGAGTCAAAGCATTGCCCACCCCTATCTATCCCTCTCCAACCACCTGTATGTGAGAGCTGCTCTTTTCCCTGTGTCTAGTCTTTTGATCTGTGTAAACCCTATGCAGGGTGTGGGGCCTTAGGCCCCTTCCTCTCACACCAGTGCTTGGTCATGTAGGTCTAGATTACAATCTAGCTGTAAGAGTTTTTCATGCCAGCTAGAGGAATGGCTCCATTGGTTCAAATCTATACCCATCTTCATTTTCACAGGACCATTTTTGCTTTCTAAACCTGCCATTCATGCTTGAGCTCTGTGATTTGTGGCGCAGAGTGACCATTTTGATTTGTTACAAACAGGGGCGGCTCTAGGAATTTGGCCACCCCAAGCACGGCGGCACGCCGCGGGGGGCGCGCTGGCGGTCGCCGGTCCCGTGGCTCCGGGGGACCTCTTGCAGACATGCCTGCGGAGGGTCCGCTGGTCCCGCGGCTCTGGTGGAGCATCCGCAGGCATGCCTGCGGGAGGTCCACCGGAGCCGCGGGACCAGCGGACCCTCTGCAGTCATGCCTGCAGGAGGTCCACCGGAGCCGCTCGTCCCGCAGCTCCAGTGGACCTCCCGCAGGCATGACTGCGGAAGGTCCGCCGGAGCCGCCTGCCGCCCTCCCGGCAAAATGCCGCCCCAAGCGCGCACTTGGCACGCTGGGGTCTGGAGCCGGCCCTGGTTACAAAAATAAATGTCAGCAGGGTAACTTCTCTGCCCAAATAAGAATGTAGGTTTCAGACTCTTACTCAGCCATTACATTGAAAAATCAAGGCCACGTACTCATGGCAGCAGTGTGTTTTTTTGTTATACTTCTCCTTGATTGTACTATCAACTATTTGTCTGTGAGACAAAAGTAAAACTATTCACCTAATAAAGGAAGTTATCAGAAACATATTTTTCAAAAATTATAATTGAAATTGTAAATTAGAAAGTAAGGAAAGAGCACACATTATGCTTTTGTTTGATGTGAAATCCTTGTTTAGGACATGCTTTGTATGTAGTTAATCTGTGCAGTTGGCCACTGTTGTTTAACACACAGTTTGTAATTTGTAAGCATAAGACTGTATTTAATCAAATAAAATTTTTTGCTTCCATGTGAAACTTCTTATGTATAAAACTGAAGCTCTTTTAAAAATGGAGCCATGTTACCATATCTGGAGGTTTATCCCCTAACAATTTTGGGGTGATATATTTTGCTTTGCACATTCCATCAAAAATGTACTGTGCACCTCGTCTTGTTTTTAAAGTTCCAAGAAAAAAAACCCTTCCCTGAAACCTGTACCTCCAAGAAAAATGATCCATAATTGTTCCAAATCCAAAATGCATATTGGCTGCATTTGCACAATGTCACTAGAAAACAGCACTTTTCAGTGATTCTGGAGGTACTGGATGATGCTGGGTATTTTAATTGTAGGCCATTTCTGCTGTGTGAAGAAAATGGAGGATTATTTTGTGTTAGACTGAAAATGATTTTAATGTTTACAGAATGCCAACTTTAGCTCTATACATCTCAGGTATTCATTGAAATGAGTCTCAATTAGAAAAGATACTATTGGCTCCATTCTACATCACATGAACTCTCCACACCCCAACAAATAAATATGGGTGATTTTTAAAAAAATATTTAAGCACATAGTGAATACCTTTGTATCAGTCCAGCACTATCCAGTGCAAACAAAATATGATAACTGAAGGTAAAACTAAAACAGTCACATTTCAGGTAAAGAAATGTATTTTGCTTGGAGTGTACTAGAGTGAAATCAAAACTAGATGCATACGTGAAATAAAGGCTCCAACCCTCTTGTTTTTGTAGTAGCATATAGGGCCATTCCAGCCTAATGTCGTGTTACAGCATTAGAGCGATTCCTTTAGTAATTAATAGCATTTAGGTTCCAGCATCGTCAGTTTTGATTAAGCAAACATTACATTTATTCAATCTGCGAACACTTACTCTATAAGAACTATTGAGGGGAGAAAGCGTTTGGATGGACAGAGGGACGCATCTTCATTGGATTGCTAGCCACCTCAGAGTAGTTAACAGTCAGATCAATATAGCTCCTAGAGCTATAATAAAATGGCTTCGACAAGCTCATCTGTGGCTGAGAACACAGTATACACATTGATTTCCTGGCCTGATATAACCCATTTACCTATTCAGCTAGTCCGTTAAGGAAGGTGTAAGGCTACAAAGGCCCAAGGGAGCAATGATGTCTGTAAGTAGGTTAGCAAATACTTGGAAATGTCTTAATCTCCTTTACGGTTACTACTTTAAGGAGATACATTTCTTAAAAAGAAAAGGATTCTATGTAATGTCTTACTCTTTTGTAACGTATCAGAGTGGTAGCCGTGTTAGTCTGGATCTGTAAAAAGCGACAAAGTCCTGTGGCACCTTATAGACTAGCAGATGTATTGGAGCATAAGCTTTCGTGGGTCTGACGAAGTGGGTATTCATCCACAAAAGCTTATGCTCCAATACGTCTGCTTCTCTTTTTTGTAATGGATTTAATTTGGGCAACACACGGTTTTAGGTTCAACTTCTGTTCTGTTATATGCTTCCACCATTCTGCTAGCTTGGAACTTTTCAACGTTTGTGATCGCAATAACTATATTGACTTATTACACTGCCAACTTTGAAATGTACATGTTATAAAAATATGCCAAGTCAAAACTCAACCACTATCTGTCATTCTCCACTCACTCACTCAGATTGCTTTCTTGAATCTGATAGAGAAAGAGTGGCTAGAGATGGATATTTAGACGTAGGGACAGATGAATCAACACTGCATCGACCCAAACCAAGTAATAGCTCTCTTTTTATTTATTTCTTTATCATAGGCTTTCTGTGGTCTGTGGCTAGAACACAGAACTGAGAATTGGGAGACATGGTGTATAGTCCCATCTGTGCCATGGACTTTGGCCCTGATCCTGCAAACAGCTCTGCCTGGGTTGGGCGAAGGAGCAAATAGAAAAAAACATGCTGGTTGGTAGTTGATAAATGCTGACTTTCAGCATTCTGCTCTCCTGTGCAGGCTAAAGCTAGCTCCTTTTTAAGGTGTGGTAAGATATACTCATGAGAGAGTGCTATATAAGAGCTAGCTTTTATTATTATTATTAATTTTTAATTACTTACATGAAGACGTAAACAGTTTCATCAGTCTTTTTCCCAGTTGGGGGAGGGAACTGATCCATTTTTATTCTTATAATTCTTCTTCTAAATACAAATTTAAAGAGTCAATATCCTGTCTAGTGATGCTCTCCTCGCTCTTTTAACTATTGTCCCACATAGGATGTGGAAATTAAGAGCAAAAACAGATTTTATAAGATTGTGTCTCAGATTATAGTATTTGTGAAATTTCTGTGTTTTGACAAAACTCACATTTGTTCATTCATTGTGCCTGAACTCCTCTTTTTTATTATTTTTTTATTTTTCTCCTTCCTTTAGTAAAATGTCTTATTTCCTCTATGATTCTATATACCAGGGAGCCCCACTGAGCGGGTGGATATTCAATCCATTCATGAGGAAAGATATATTGAAAAAGACAGAGTGGTAACGCTGCTGATAGGTGGTTATTAGATTCAGATAAACTGTAATCTTAAGTCATCTTATGAGCATACTAATTACACAATGACATTACCTACACAGAGTGCCTTTGCTTTGTTAACATGTTAGGCAAAGTCCTTTATTAACATTGCAAGAAAGGACTTCCTTTCATTAAACGGTTATGCAAAACTATAATTATACTTGCCTGTGAAAAATGGTGAAGTTATGAAAGGCTTGCTTCTTGAGGGCTTTACATTTTTTTTCCCTTGAAGATTATAATCGCTCTCTTTCCATGGAGTGAGGGTGACACAGTTTAAATAAGAAATTTGTTTCCATCTAAGGTTTAGATTTCAGTAATCTCTTTATCTTTCTGCTAAGATAACGGTGTTATCTGTGTTATTGTAGAATTAAAATAAAAAGCTGCTTTGTGATAACTCAGAAAGCACACTTAATTTTGAATTGAAATTTGGATGCTGTCACTTAGGAGCAAATTAGCAGTAAATGACTCAAATTATAATTGCATTTTATATAAACAGAAAATATTTTGGATGTAATAATCACTGATCATTTCAACGGATGTATTTTTAGAGGAATCTACTTTTGTCCCCCTCATCCACCTTTGTGTTACCAAATTATAATTGTAATGAAGCTTACACTAGACAGTTCTGCCCTTGGATACACACGCAAGACTCCTCCTGAGTGCAGTCCAAAGGCAGAATGTAACCTATTATGGGTTTAGATGTTCAAAGGAGGAACAGCCACAACATTATGACCCCCACCCAAACTGTGTCCATGTCCTTTGAAGGACATCATGAAGTGAGTGATGACAATCCAGCTCTGATTTGTGTGGCCAACTCTGTTATAAAACAGACACATCCTGCACACTTGGAAATCTTCAAAGGATTCAGGTGGGCAGTTGTAGTTGCTCAGTCCTGAAGTAAGGCTGTATATAAATGCACTGTATTACTGTGGTGGTGATGTGTGGGTGAGTAGGGTGGTATTAGAGCTGTAAGGAAGCGCAACTCTTTCCTCCACACGCGTGGTGAATTCAAACTGTAGTGGTGATGGGATCACATCCAGCTGAGCTGTGTGAAGAAGAAAAAGTTTGTTTTTGCCAGTTCATTTAATGCACTTTCCGTGTCCTTGACATTGTAAGTTTTGCACAATTTCTGTTTTTCATTTTTTCCCCCAAGTCAGCTATAAATCCACAGATATAGACACCCAAAGGAAGAGGTGCAGTATTAGGTGTGAGCAGGCAAAACCTGTGAGGGTCCTCCCCCTGGCATCGTTTGTACTGGGTTCTGCATACTGCAGCATAGTTTGATGCTTGGGAGTATGGATCCAGATCAGGAGGGGGCAGCCAAGGATCTATATACTGTTTCTACATCTATTGGTATTGTGGGAGTCTGTCCTGGGTCCTGTGCCCCCATATCTTCTGCACCTTGTCCGGACAGTCTAGTACAAGAATGGGCAGCTTGCCACTTGTATTAACACCAGCCACAATTTTCCCCTGTTCAGCTGTTACCTCAGAACTGAACTGATAGTCTGTTACCCTGTTAAATGAATGATTTGCGCCCTGTTTCTATAACCATAATCAGAATAAAATGCAAACCCCCACATTAATGTGCCCAAACTGCACATAAAAGTAGGCTGTAAGCTAGCCTCACTATTGTAAAAGCTACATGGAACAGCACTTTGTGTACTGGCCTCAGCATGATAAAGGCTACACACAAATCTAGCAAGGAGGAAAGTTCAAAAGGGTCAGAGTTTGGATACTTATCAGAATTGGGCCTCATGGCCTTCTATTCTCTTTCATCCCCCTCCTAACTTACAGACTTTGCCACAGTCTGAAGATCATCCAGATCTGGTGGTGCCTTCTTGAAAGGAAGGCCTGTTACACCCCTCTCGCATCTTTGGTGAATGGGGCTGCTCTCAATTTCAGTATTTTCATAGGATTAATGTAAGGGTCTATGGAGAAACAAGTGAAGAAGGAATTAGCAAGCTAACTAGGAAAGCTCTACTTTTGGTGTGTCGCAGTAGAGTGCGTTTGACATCTTGTCATACAAACTGATAGAGGCACAGACCAACATTTTCAAAGTAGGGTGCTTGAATGTACACCTGCATCCTCTTTTAGGTACCTAAATAAAAATGACTTGAAGGTATAGGTGCTGTGGATGCTCACCACATCTGAAAATCTGACCATTGGTTTCAAAATTGTAATTTTTGTCTGAAAAATGCAAACTTTTGTCTACTAGTGACACAAGCCAGAAATACTTATGAGATAGAAGAGTGCTTGGTAGGGCTCGATGCATTTCTTGCATGAATGGAAAGCTCTCAGAAATCTGATGTATGCTTGGGAGAAACCTAGTCAGAAGAGAAAAGCTTTTAGTCTAGTGGTATAATTGAAATAGTTTCCTGTGTACCTTTATGACATTGGTTTCAAGTTGGTGTCCATACAATTCCAGGGTACAGTTCAGGTGAAGTGGACAGCAAGCAGGCGATTACCCTAAAATGTAGAGCAAGCAAATGAAATATAGCTGAAGAGTATACAGGATATGATTTCCTAGAGAGAAAGTAGTGAAGTATGAAATGACAGCAGGAGAAGCCAAAAGAGAATAGGCAAGTGATGAAGATCTAGTGGAAGTGAGGAAATATGTGTGGGTTGAAGGGTGGGAGCAGGCTAGAAAGATGTCATCTTGTTCATTGCAATTTTGAGAGAATATAATATTGATACCGTGAAATTTGAAAGCATAAATTGGAGACTTGCTTATGAAAGATATTAGGTCACCATGAGCAGTAACTGAAAGTGAAATCAAGAGCGCAATGGCCAGGCATTATTAATGACAGAGATGAGTTATGCAAGAACTACCATAATTGTCGTCTTGAAGCCTGGCCAGTAAAGCATGAACCAATGAACAGAAATTAATATCTTGATGCACCATGGCACTGTTTAACAGCAGATCTCATAAAGCCATCACCTCATATAAAGGGGTTCTTGTTCCTTTTACACTGTCACAATAAGTATTTAGTTTACAGACTAGAACAATCAGGCTGGATCATGTTTTTCACAACATGTGGATAACAGTCTCCATTGTCAGTGGCAATAGACCACAATTTATTTCAAGTGAGTTCAAAGACAGTCTGAGTCCTAATGGGATATGACATAGAACACTGATACTGTTGTGGCCTCAAGCAAATGTAGAAGTTGTACACCAAAACAGTACATTGCTAAAGGCAACTAGACTAGCACAAGCACAAAGACTAATAGGCTGGAAACAAAAACTAGGAATACTCCTAATAGCTTATGGAAAAGCAACTCATTCTGTACCAGGGGTGAGCATGGCTGAGCTCTGGCACTGTACTCCTTGGAAAAGAGATCACTACTAAAGAGAGACAAATTGCGGAGAAAAGTAGAGATCCTTCTGAATTCAGATAGAAACAGAAGAGGTATGTGGATCAAAGGACACAAAGCTGAAGTTTTTGGCTTCTAGTGCCAACTCTAACCACAAGACTATACTGCCTTTCCAAATTGAATGGTGATACAATTGTGTGTAGGGAAAAATGGATTGCATTTTAGAAATAAAGTGAACGAGAAAGTGAACCTAAAATACACAAATGAGGGGGAAATGCAAAAACTGTTGTATTGGTTGAATCCAAGAAGCCATGTGGGGAGGGATAGCTCAGAGGTTGAGAGTTCGATCCTTGCAGGGGCCACTTAGGGATCTGGGGCAAAATCAGTATTTGGTCCTGCTAGTGAAGGCAGGGGGCTGGACTCGATGACCTTTCAGGGACCCTACCAGTGCTACGAGATAGGTATATCTCTATGAATACCTTGGTGTGGTAACTTGTCTCTCAACCTTCCAGTTTAGATGAAGAGTTGTCCCAAATGCTTAGAATTGCGTGCATCAGGTCAAAAGTAGCCAGTGAGAGATGTTAGCTGGTCATTTCCACACACAATTGCCAAGAGTAGATGCACATATGAGATATCTTAATGGCTATGTATATATTCGTTGCGGTTTGCAAAACGCTATGTAGACAGTGCTGCTCTTCCTGTTATCACGTTGATAGGCAGGGGAAGCTCTGAGTTTTGTAAGGTCGATGTGGAATAAATCATGTGGGACCCCATGCAGTTTCTTCAATATGACCTGGTCCCAACAGCTCTATATGTTGATTCTCCCCCTTTCCTCCTCACTAGCTCCTGCCTGTCTGTTACCCTCATCTGGCTCAGGTTCACTTTAATGTTTTACAGACCTTTCAGGCAGAACTGTGTTAGTGTTGAGTTTGTAACACAACCCAAAACAAGGCGATTTTCCTGTAGTTTTGGGTTTCACTGTGAACACTTTGCACAGCTCCTTGCCAGTCACTGACTTACATTGCAAAGATAAGCTGTTTGAGTTTTGCTTGAATAGTACCCATCACATAAGCCAAGACATTCTTTTAATAAGTGAGACTAATAAATAAGAAGAAAAGGAATGGAGTCAGAGGGACCAGGGCCCTGCCGTCAGTCTGACTCAACTCAAGCAATTACCTAAGTAATGCAGCAATAAACAAAAAGAAATCAAATGGATTCTTCACTTCAGAATAAAAAAAATGTTTTGTTTCTTTCAGCCTTGACTGCTAAGGCCACAACCACACACAGAGCCAGGGCAGGAATCGTACCTCACACTTCATAGAGCAAGTCATATATACTGGCTGGGAAATAAAACATCTTACTTTAAAATAAAAGAAAAGGAGTCTGAAAATTAATAACCAGGAAAATACATTTTCTTTACTTCTTCTTTTAAAAAAACAAAACATAGAAAACATAAAAGCAGTCCTGTGCAGCAAAAATAGTGTAATAAGCAATTATATAGGTAACAAAAGCCGAACACCGTTCTACTATATTTCGGGGTTAACTTTAGCCCATACGAGTCCAATGTGGGGACAAGGCTGGCATGTTAATTCTTGTCATAGTAATTTAGGTGTAATGGAGGCTTAAAATAGTTATCAGGAAGACTGATCAAAACTCCAATTCAGCAAGTCCCATAAACGTGCTTAATATTAAGTATATGAATAGCATCATTGACTTAGTGGGACTGTTCATGCTTAAAGTTAAGCACATGCTTAATGACCTTGCTAAAACAGCAATAGCATTGTCCCTATCTCTCAAACAAATAAGGGTGGAAACAGTCTTGTAGACTGTGTAAATATGAAGTAAATACCATTTTTATTTTTTAACTAATAGTTTCACTTTTCTGGTATGACAGAGTAAAAATGTGCATCCTCTGTATAAAAGTAGGATGGCGAACCATAAATTTAAAGCAAAGAAATATAAATTGTCTACTTTGGGAACTTGATGGGTACATTGTGTGGAATATAGTTTCTTAATAACTGTCTTCCTGCCTGTGCCATGACTTTGAAAGAAGCAAATCCGGTTGTGATTAAACAGTCCATTTTCTCTTCTAACTCTATCACACAGTCATGGACCTGCTGTATATGAGACAACCTAATAAAGGTAATGATAAAAGGTGAACACCCTAGAGATTCCTGTCTGTACCTTTGCAGTAAATATTACAAGTGGAACACCTACATTATCTGGAGGATACCATGGAATATTCCAGGGAAAAGTTCGCTTTAAAAGGTTTAATTAGGGATATTTGTGTAGTTCTTATTAAGCCAGCTTCTATGTAACTGTAGGGAGAGAGAGCTTTTCACACTCATAGAGATGTCATGCTGCACTTCGTTGCATTATTATGGGGCTGCCTGAAAACTCTGAGCTGCTATTAGAATAGAAAACATGTAATACATTATTTGGTTTGAAACCATAAATGTGATTTTTGTTTGTCATGCTTTGCTCTGCACGGTCTCAAGATACTTCGCTGTTTAAGTCAAATTTCAGATCCTTATGGCATGCTGTAGAAATGTTACAGTTGTTTTTTTCTTATCTACATAAACAACATAACTTTGTCAGAAAATTGAAAATGTGCACTTTGTCCCATCAGCTAAAATGGGCTGTCAGATAATGCTTTCTTTTCTCCATTGCATCAGATGAATGATGTAAATGGTTTTTGGCTTTGGAGTTTTTTGCAAGGCACTAGAGTAAATGATCAGAGTAGTAACATTTTTAACCTTATCTATCATACTGAAACATTTTTTCTGCCTCCAATAAAACATGTCAGAGTCGATTAAGGACATTCTTCAATGAGGTATAATTCACAGATTTTAGTAGCGAATCCAAGAGCACTGAAGTATTAAAGAGGCTGTGAATACTTAATTACGGATATGTTGCCATCCTACCTTTTACTGAATTCCCTTAACACTTTGGTGCTCTGTATCTGAAAATGCTCTTTTCCTCTGATGGTGAAGTAAAAGGAAAAGCCAGGTACAATGGCAGAGCATATGTCACATTGTATCTAGTGACAGTGCAGTGAAAGATACTGCGGTTCTAGTATATTCAGCCGTGCTTATCTGGTACATGAGTGCACATTACTTTCCATGGGCTTGGATCACTTTGGACAGTATCATTAAATGCCACGTCATTACCTGTTATGGAGTAGTGCTTTTGCTTGAAGTGCCTCCTGGGATACATGCAACAGTGGAAAGAATGATGGGCAAAGATGGAACTAGCATTAAATTTTCAATGGAAACACTATTGACTTTGACTTTTCAGAAGCCTTATCTGTTAGATGGTGTTTGTCACAGAACCTGTAAAGCTGTGGATGTTCGTCAGTTGAAAGTTGCAGTCAGTTGAACGATATGGACAGGTGAAGGCTCCAGAGGGATCAGCTGGGCTAGCATTGAGCTGGAGGGGGTAAATTGAAGGTTTATTTATCCAATTCACTGTCAAGGTCAGCTTGCTGGAGAGCTGTCCTATGTGTGCTTACAAAATGCCAAAATCCTGGCAAATTGTCTGAAAGAGCCTCCAAATCACTGACCTTTGTGCAACTCACATCAACATGCCAACGCCTTTTAACAGTATCCTTAGAGTGCATTAAATGGTTTGTAAAATCAAGCCTTTAATGCCAACAGAAGTAACTTTTTATTTTCAGCAATAAGGACAAAATAAAAAGTAGCTAGTGATGATAAAAAGAAGGATACAGAATAGTTAAGCTGTTGTTTCTTGTGAAATATGATTTTTAACTTTTTGTTGCTTTTCAGAGCATATTTTAGGGAAGTTATCTCCCTCTCCTCCATTTAAAATATCTGAACTCAGGCTAGAGACACAAACAGATTTTAGTTGTGTGGTTTTCTTTAATCTGCTTTTTTCTGCCTTTCAAATCTACTGTGCATTTCAGCTGTCTTCCTGGTAGTAAGTGGCAGTTTTCTGTGTCTCTCTATTAAAATTTTTTTCTTCAGCTTTGTCTTTACTGCCTCAGATAAGTCACTTGAGATCACAAGCTAAACAGAGTTTTATTTGTGCTTTTTATTAGTTTTATGCGGGGGGGTTGTATCTAATTTCAGTGTGTGCAAAGTTATTTTATCATCGCTGCAATTCTTGCACCAGGGCCTGTGTTAGGGACAGGTCAGGCTTGTTAGTTGGGATAATGAAACAGCTCTATTGGAACTCTTCATAACAAATCTCCCCCCTCCCCACCTGCCCACACACTTTAAAAAAAATCTCTTTTCCCATATCTAGGAATTCCTTCATTTCATGAGGCCCCATCTTCTTTACACTACACCTTGAATACTAAAGAGTTCTTTTTGCACGTGTTTTGCACATGACTGCCAATTTGATGATAAAGGCTGTTAGTTTTGGGGTCTATGTGCCCATTGGTTTAAAGGCCATTTAGCATACCCTTTCTTATTTTTAAGTTTGACTAATGCAGGGTTAACAAATCCCTATGGACATTTAACTGAAACTGTCTGAAAGGCACTGTTATAAATTCAAACTGAATGGGATCTTTTCAACCTCTCATTTTCATGGGTCCTGCTCCTACAGAGGTCAATGAGAATTTTGCCATTAATGTCAAATGGTGCACTGACATGTCTTATGTTAGCTTAGTATCTTAACTGCTTAATAAAAAGATCAAGCTGGGCATTGTGTATAACTTCCATGGGTTGGGGTTTTTATTTTGGAGGAAGGTGGTTCCCAAGCAGGTGGTATTCTCTACTTTTTCCACACTGTGGCTTTTATCTTTTTCAATCTTTCAATGCAATTCTTGTTTCCTGAATCAAGCAGCAGAACTTGTGCTGGCTTTGAAGACCAGCATCATTATTGTTATAGGATTTTTCATCAGTAGATCTGAAATGCTCTACAAAGGAGCTCAGTATCATCATCCCCCTTCTATTGCTGGGGAAATTCAAGGACAGAGAGGTGAAGTGACTTTCCCAAAGTCACCCAGCAGGCCAGTGGCAGAGTGGGGAATAGAATGCACGTCTCCTGAGTCACAGGCCAGTGCTCTATCCAGTAGGTAAAACTACCTCCTATAAATGCCATTCCATAGTGTAGCACATCTGGGTTGGTAGACGGTAGTGTAATTGATGGCTAGGAATGGATAGGAGCAAAAATAAGACCCAGGCCTATTGTCGGAAACCACATCTGAATATCTTTGAATGTTTAAAACTAAAGGGATAATTCTCTTGCCTCTCTTTCAACTCTGAACAGATTTTCTACCTGCATTGAAATGTATTTGGGTGTCTCAACAAATCTGGTTACTTAGCACTGTGTAAATATACGTGTTTGCTCATGAACTTTTGTGTATTATTAAACAGGGAAAAGTAAAATGATGTTGAAGCCTTTGAAGTCTTGTTATCTATTGCACAAATGTACTTTTTAGTATATATGGTCATTCTGAATGCACATTATTCCTACTGGAGATTTATGGTTATTGTGTAAATCATTATTCAGGGATTTTTGAGCCATTATAGACTATCATGTGAGTCTTTTGTAGTTCACAGATCACCGGCTTGACAGAATGTTGTTGTTGTTTAATATTTATGTTAGAGTATTGCCCAGGCTCCCCAAACAGAATTGATGCCCTGTTATGCTAGCTGTTGTACAAACATAGATGTAGACATGGTCCATGCCTCAAAGAGCTTAGAGCTGTTGTATTGTGGGGACTAGAAGTCGTTTGAAATCAAGTTAAACAAAGTCTTAATAAACTTCTGAAAAGTTTTATGAGATGTTGACTTTAATGTAGGAAAGCTCAAGTCAAGACCGCGACTGTGGATTCCAATGGTGTAGCAAACTAGATTCTATCTTTATTAGCAGCTGCCCATTCAGACAGCAAGAAGTCAAAAACACATTACAATACAATGTATAAAGGCACATGTCACATTACATAATCAATTAGACACTGGTTTATGGTGAAATAGCAGTATTTTTAGCTACAAAGTTAGTAGATTTAAGTAAGCAAAGGCTTTGTATTACCCAGGTAACATACTAGATAAGCTGTTCCAGCAATCACCTTTTTCAGTATAAGGGTTACCTTCTCTTCTTCAAACTGCAAGAATTCAGATTTGGAGTCTGTATGTTCCACCAAATAAATCGTGGACATTAATATTACATGTTATACAAGGCAATTGCTGTGCTTGAAGATGCAAGTGTGGGTATTTTTTGTTGGGTTGTTCTTAGCCTCTCCAGATGCTCTTCACTGGCAGGCAGCAAAGGGAGGCAGAATGAAAACACAAGACTGCCAAGTTTTCTTCTCCTTCTCTGCTTGGTTCTCTCCTCTCTGCCTGGTCTGGGCTTTAGGTACTGAGTTGAGTGGCTTCCCCTTTAAATTTATTCACTGAAACTAGCAGGAATCAATGGACAACTCCTGCATGTATGAATAATGCTCTAAATGTGTGGAAAAATCTCTCTCTAACCTAAGTGTATCCTGCTTCTCACCAGCATACTGAGTTACGGATTAAGAGAGGAATTTTCCTATTTCCCAAACTGTTTTATTTATTAGTTATTTTGATTTGTACTAAACTATTAAGAGTGGCCATCCCAGGCTGTTGGTTCCATTGCCACTTATTTAAAGTGTACAATTATATAAACCTACTCCTTGAGTTATTCTGACTACACAATACCCTGGCAGCAACAGCAGACATTTAAGTATAACATAATTCCCCTTCCCAGTCCAGTCCCTCGTAAATTTTCCTGCTACCTAAAAGCAGGGGAGAAGGGATGAGTGACCTGAAAGAGTGAAGTTTGGGAATGAACTCAAGTGGTGAGGGCATCCTGAGTACAACTCCTTAGCAGCCCCCTTTCCTTTATGAGAACTGCTCAAGTAACTTACCAGCTTTGTCACTCATTGCTGTATGCAGTCTGGATCTGCAAGCATCAGGCTTAGACTGCAGACACAGGGTGCAAATCCATTTGCTGTCCATGTGAGACTGCTGCAGTGCATAGCTTCAGGCAGCCAAGGTGGTGTGTCTGCTTCCCCTGAAGGCCAGTGAGGAGCCCAGGGGCGGCTCTAGGTATTTTGCCGCCCCAGGCACAGCAGGCAGGCTGCCTTTGGCGGCTTGCCTGTGGGAGGTCCCCGGTCCCGCAGATTCGGCGGCACGCCTGTGGGAGGTCCGCCGAAGCCGTGGGACCAGCGTACCCTCTGCAGGCATGCCGCCGAAGACAACCTGCCAGACGCCCTCGCGGCAACCGGCAGATCGCCCCCTGTGGCTTGCCACCCCAGGCACGCACTTGGCATGCTGGTGCCTGGAGCTGCCCCTGGAGGAGCTTGGGTTGGGTTTGGGATATAGGGTTGCCACCTCTTGAGGTACAAAAAACCGTATGGACATCCAGGATGATTCTAGCCATACAGTGAGACAGCTGGCAGTGTGTACTGAGCACCATTCCAGATTTCTCAGGATAGCTACCTCAAAAAAGGGATGATCCTGGGAAAACCTGGAGAGGTGGCAACCCTACTGGTGGAAAGAGGCAGTTGTGGTGCCGAAGGAGTGAGCAGTGATTGAGGTTCACTGATGGCGGAACCTACAGCTGTTCTACTTTGCTCCAAAGGAGCCATCCCATCATCCTGAGAGCTCAGTGCCACTCCAACCACACTTTTTTTCCAGGCAAGACTGCTATGATGGCTTCTAGGTGATGTAAAAGCTGCTAGACCACCCTTGTGCCATATAGGGATTCCCCACTCTAGTGATATCTTCAGGTTGCTGGACCAGGGCAAAGCAATCACACTGGCACGTGGATTCAGCCCTTAAATATTTTCTCTGGGCTAAGATTTAGCCTAGAAAAGAAGACAAACTTTTCCTTTCTCTTTGATTGAACAGGCTTCCCCATCCGACTTACTCTTCTGCTTGCCCTACTTACCTCGTGTTCTACTTACTTCCTCAGAGCCCAATCTTGCACCCCTTGAAGACAGAGGCAAAGCAGCCATTGATTTCAATGTTGCAGAATCCGCCTTTAAAAACAATCAATTATTGTCTATCGTTTAAGAAAATATCCGTGATGCAACTCTGTTTTCAAATGGCAGATAACTGATGAAATAGAGGCTAGCACGCTATGCTCACATTGAATACTTCTGTACTGTTCAGTAACCAGGAGCATTTTATTACCTACTGCGCCAGGTGTTTCATCTTTGAATGCTGAAAATGATTTTGAGCATCTTGGCGTGTGATAATGATTGAGTGTACCCCTTGCTCCTTTTGCTTGAGAGTTTTCAGAGGTTTCAGTAACACATGATGTAAGCACAATAGCTTTTAGAACATAAGAGGCAGCAGTAATAGGGCCATCATGAACATGCTGAGGTATCTGTCCTAATAATGTGCTATAAAATTAATCTGTGCTTATGCAGTAGTTGCTGATGGAGGCTGCTAGCTTGCCGAGCAATTCAGTGTAGAATGTTCAGTCTATATTGGGACTTGTGCAGTTCATTTCTATGGTCAAATGAAAGGAGACTCCCCTGACCAGATGACAGCATTTTGAACAGCCGTTCTGCAATACTGAGAATGTACATAACAATAAAGAAACGAGATAAATACATATTTGAAAGTAGGATCTTTGTGCTAAATCATAAATATGTATGATGAAAGGTCAAGAATCTTGGTTTCTCAGGTGGAACTCTTGTTCAGATATTGTTCTCATGATCCTTATTTAGATTTAATAGATAAAACTATGGAGACTGAATTCATTTTTACTATTAAGAACCGATCACTAAAGGAGTAATGTAAATGAATATTTAAAACCAGTTTAAAACATATGCTGCAGATATTTTCATTCACTCTTTAATATCAGTAGAGAAATATTTTAAAGCAATCACTGATATCATTAGTAATAAATATGCTGTATTATGTAATTATCCAAATGCAATAACCTGCACTAAAAGAGGTGAACTAACTTAAGTTTTGTAAGGTTGGAATATCTAAAAGTGGGTAACACAAGGAAACCCCATCTCCCTGAGATATCAATAGCATAATGCCTACATATCATAAAGGGCATTGAAATGCCATCTGATGTTCTCAACAATTATTTTAGTGTTGGTATTAAATCTTATGACTTGCTGAACCAGGAGTGGCTTTCTTTCCATGTCACTGGATGACAGTCTCATGTGATGCAGTTCTTTGTCTAATAATTTAAATAATAATATTGCCCAACCTGGAGAGAAACAACCTAATTTGTTATTGCTTAACAATGTGTTACTTGAAGGAAACTTGTTGGATTGGTTATGGAATATGGAGTTTTTCATCTCTGGGACCTAGAAACAGGCAATCTGTACATTTGTCTGTTGCATCTACAAAATCCCACAATTGTTCATGCAAAATAGGTAAGTGTATGTGCATATAGGGCCTGAACAGGGGACAGCTATTTGTCTGTACATGGACACAAGTGTCCGTGGTAAAATTTTTGAGGTCCTTGGTAATTTTTCAAAAAATTGAGTGACTGAGTGACATAACCCCTCCTCCCCCCGCCTCCCCAATGTCAGTCACTAAGTATGGTAATTTTGTCAAGCGTCCGACATGCAACATGGTGGTGCTGACCCCTGGTCCTGAAATGTATAGTTACCTGTTTTGGACATGAAAATAAGGGTTTTTGATGGTACATAAGTGTAATGCAGTTTTATGGGTGTACTCGTTTCCTCGTTCTTTGAAAATTTGGTCCTAGGTCACCAGATAGAATCTGGCTCAGGCTAGTAGGACCAGAAATGTGACAGAATTGTTAACATCTGATGATTGATGGGGCTATGAGTGGTAGATTGGTGGTCTTGATCCAGTTTTACTGGGCACTTGTATACATCACAAAAACACACTATTACAGTTAGCACCAATGTTCATCTACATTGAGATAATAACTATCTTGTTAGACTAATTTGTATTATGGAGACATGGATGGGAGAAATCCAGACACAGCTATGCAGAGATAAGTAGGATGTAAGTTAGGAGATTTCATGAGATATCAAATGACAAATATCTACATGCTTTGAAAAATTATACATATTTTATGACAGTCTCAGAAGAGAATATTATAACTTTATGCTCAACTGTGATGCTGTCAAGACAAAGCTTAACAGGTTCCTCTCTAAACTTTAATTGTGCTATATTTATTGTGCACAAAAATATTAAAGAAATCATATCCTGTCAACACAGAATAGTGATGTAGAAATAGTTTAAATTTGCAGAAATAAATTAAAGTTGAACTTTATCTCAGGACATCAGCCTGCTCACTTTTGGTAGCATAGTGTCTGATTGCTGTTTTGAAATGCCCATTCTTGAAACTGATTGGCAGACCTGGGGAGAAACACTGAACAATGCTGTGTAAATCAAACACGTTTTTCTTTAAGTGGATCTACATACTTACCACAGGCATTCAGGTAACTTTGAAATTAGGCATTTGATTAGGTCCATTGCCATGGTGCTATATAGATTCATCTCTCTTCTGCACTTGCTCTTGTTTCAAATTTTACTGCGCCCTCTAGTCTTATGTTAACTCTGTTGCTGTAAGTAAGTATAGTCATATGGGTTGATACTAGTAAATCACTGAGGACCACTAAAAATGTAAGAGTACTAGCTATAATATATATATTGGCTTATTTATGGAAACATTTTTCATTTGAACTTTGTACAAAATTTGGAGCGGCCTCATACATACGTATGTGTTGCATATTATTAAAATAACTAGTTAATTGGAGAAACAAGGGGAAATGGAAAGTAAAAAGTGGAGCATGAAAGACACATGCTAGTCACCATTTTGATCACGTTATATGTTGACCTCCTCCCCATTCGGTTTCGTTTGTTTACTTACTTTTTTAGATAGTCTTGCTCCAACAAAGTTACAATGTGTAACTCTAGGATTGCAGAGGTATAGTTCTTAATAAAGCTTCAGAAAGACATAACAGATAAGTGAAATGTTATTTCACAAAGTGTGCTACGTTCTGTGGTTTATTTCTGCTTGACAGAAGTGTTTATCTAATATAGCCACACTGTGTATAGTGAAAGAAAAGGGAGTAGCAGGCCTTTATCAAAACTATTCTAATGGAAACACATACCCGGTAATACGTTGTATCCCAGATCTAACGTTTCTTTGTGGCAAACTTAGGGATAACCATCATACCTTTCATCTCTATCTAAGACACATTTGCCTATAGTCTGTTAGAAAATGAGCGCCTGACTGTATGGAACATGGACTTAGTCTTTTTGAATCAAGCAACCCGAACTGAATGAAAAAAGGGGAGGACAGAATGAAAGGGTGTTAGCAAAACAGGCAGCATTAATCTTCATGATCAGAGGTATATGAAAAATGTTTATCATTCTGCAACATTCAATATATTTGTTTTGGGGTAAGATGGAAGAAATACTAATCAAATTGACAATATGTAAGACTCTGGGCTATATAAAGATAGGTTATTGTTACCTCTGTATGGCTGGTATTAAATCTATCCACTTCTGTGGTCTAGAAAGCCTCATCTCATAAAATGATGATGGTCCAATCCTTTTGGAGACAAGATATTCTATCTACAGTGTATGTCAGAAATAGTGACATAAGACAGAAACTCTCATAATACTAGACGTGAACCAAAAGGAATGTGTCTTGTTAACAACTTAGAAGAGATTCAATTCTCAGTGTAACTGCTTTCCTAGCAGCTGCATGGTAGAGAGGATAAAAATAACAAAATATAACCACAATGTGTTTTCCTGCTAAAGTAATAGTTTATAATGATAGTCTCCTCAAAATTAATTTTTACTTGGGCTGAGCAAAAATCTAAAAGGTTAGAGAGTCACACCAATTTCTGGCACATAAACTGCTGAGTTCACCCCGCATGGTTTTGCAGCCCCTGAGTGTTGCTTTTATCCTCCCTCCCCACAACTGTTGGCCTCCCCTTTGCCTGGTGCCCTTCCCACTCCCCATCTCCAGGGAGTGGCCAGCTGGCTCCATCCTCCTTCATTTTGCACTAAAGTTAAATCTATTCAGTGACAGATGAACTCTGATCTTGTGCACATTGGAAACAGGGCCTTATGTTCCAAATGGTCCTTTCCAGAGCATGAGGTCATACCATGAATATGCAAAATTGTGGCGCTGAAATCCACCTCACTTTTTTTAGGAAAAGGGTAAAAATCCTGATCCCATGTTTTCTGCTCTGAATAGGGCCCCACCCTACACTAAGCTTTCTAGCACTGCTGCAGCAGTGTGCAGGAACCTGAACTTTGAGGGAGAAGACATGAGCTGAGTTTCGATGTGTCAGTCCCGGCTCTTGCTAATGAGACTGCCAGCAGATATTCTGTGTCATGATTTTTCCCTACCATTTTTTCATTTATTTTTAATATTTTATCCTATAAGAAATGAACAGATGCAAAGTTTCTGAGTCCAGGAGAGGATGGATTTGTAATTAACAGTTTGGAGAGTGCTTTTAAAATAATGGGTGAATGAAAAGTGCTTTTCATGGTCCATTTGAGACCCAGAAGGGGGAGAGAATTGAGATTGTGTGCATGCTGTATAAAAAAAAAATTACTTGTAAATATCTGAGTCTTTTCAGGAAGCTTGAGGAAGTGGTCAAGAGCCCAGTTATGGTCAGTGGAATCTCTGGGCCAGATTCTCTCTTGTCCTGGTTATGGATCAGCTCTGAAGAGCAGTTTCTGGTTGTTCTAGGTTAGGCCACTGACAGAGGGTCCTTAATGATCCCTCTGGCTTTGGAGGATTGTTGTAGTACTGCACTGCTTTCTGTTCCCTTCTTTTCCCCTCCCATTTCTTCCCTCCTCCAACACATCACCGATGCTGGGGGTGCAGACAGGTGCTTGTGTCAGATTGTGGCTCTGACAGCTTTTTGCCAGTCGGGAGTTCCTCTACACTAGGGCAATATCTTGCTGGCCATTTGTGCCCAGACTGTGGTGCAAAGAATCCGGATCTCATTTAAGACAGTTGATCATCTTTAGTGCTTCACCAATCATACAGTTTCGCAAGCACAAGGGGAGAAATGTTACTGAGTCCAGAAGTATTTTAAATCACTATATCAAGGTGGCCATGCAATCTGGGATCTACACAATCATATTATCAGTCCTCTCTACAAAGAAGTGTGTGGTGGGGGCTCTGAAGTTAAAAGGAAGAACAAAGAGAGAAGACAGTCCTCTTACTTGCACACATGTACTCTGTGTGGGGAAGCTGTCAACTCCAGAGAAAAAGAGGTCTGGTTAAGATCTCTAGGCAGGGTGTCTGCAAGTCTTAAGTTTATCTTTTATCTTTCTGTATAACAAAAGCTTTCCAATAGCATAAACAACATCTACTAGATCATTTCAGAAATCCAGTTACTGTATAATCCCACTTTATTTCATGTTTCCTCAGCTCTGATTTTTGCCTCATTAAAATGTTAATAAATTATATCATTATAATTATCTTTGATGGCATATTTAAGGGTATGTCCTCTTGGAGTGTCTCTTGGAGAGATGATGCCCTAAAAACAATGTCTGGTATGGTCAGAGCTGTCTGACCTCATTAGCCTGGCAGAGTATTTGAGAGAGATCCAAAATGTAGTAAAACCCTTGTTTCCTTCCAAGACTGGCTGTAGTTTGTACGAACGGGATGCAACCTTGGATGTTTGAGTCAAATATGGGCAAGCACTGAACAGGACTGGCAAAGGGAGAAGTTTGTCATGGGTGCCATTTTTTATTACTGTTTTAGTGATGTGGAGATCTGTCCAGTTAGAGCTTAAGTTAAGAGCCTCCAATTTGTTTCCCATAAACTTTCCAAGAGTCCTCACCTGGTAGAACACTGGGTCAGATTCAAATTGCTGACCCTATAAGTAAAAGGCTTCATGAGTTGCTAAAACTGCTTTGCAGAGAGATAACTACTGACTTCAGATACTTGTGAAGGCGCAACGTAGTATCTACATCTATGTTAAGATTGATTTTGTATTTTGTATATATGTTATATTCAAAAGAAGAGTTATTGTATCCTAAGGATACTCTTAAGAATAATGCCTGGAAAATGTTGCTATAGTATATAGCTCTTGGCATGCTGGTGACCTGCCTGTATGTGTTTCAATTTAAGTAACTAATGATTGAAGAAGACCAAGAATTGTTGAATTGAAAAAGAAGAAATAAGCAACTGGAAGGAAGATAGATGAAATTACTCTGTTCCTGAGAAAGAATGATCCAAATAAGAATTAATCTGCATAGTTTGTGCATTTGATTATTCTTTACCCATCCCTTCTCTTTATCTAAACCCTTTCTCCCTAATAGGCCGCTTATCACCATTGGCCACAACTGATCTACTATTCCTGATGTTTTTGCCATAATCCAGGTCCTGGTGTATGAATTTATTAGCAAAAAAGTTGCTCTAAACATTCTTTACTCCTTTACGCATTCTGAGTTTAAACCTTCAACAAGAGAAGAAAGTGAACAAAAAAAGTAATTTAAGGCAAAATTGTCTAATAATACTTAAAAAGCATACAGTGGGATTGATCTGTTTCTTGGGGAGTGACATCTGCCAAATGGATCTATAAGTTTTTATGTTCTGCCTTCATTTTTTCTCTGAGGTATATGAAATAAATTATTCAAAAAGCTGCCCATTTTTTAAAAAGATGACACTGCTCTACAGGCAAAATGCTTCTGAAATAAATGTAGTCAAACTTTACTAATTCTGGGTCACTGAGAACGAAAATGATGCTTAAAATTGTTGATTGGCTCTAGTTTTCAAGATATGCTATTGGGTCAGTATATACGACCCTTGACTTGGGAATAGCGGAGGATAAGTGAGTTATAAAGGGAAGGGATCTCAATTTAAACCAGAAATGACTAAAATACATCTTTGACTGGATCTATGAATAAATCTATGACTGGGTTTGGACAGTACTTGCTTTTTAGGCAAAATAATGAATGATGCAATCTGAAGCTGGTATTGCGTCATACATTATATGAATTGCGTCATGTTATTCCTAGAAGTCATGGATGATGCAATCATAACGAAGCTTACATCACTCTGCTGAACAAATTGCCCTATATCAGCTCTAGAAATCATACAGTGTCGTGCTCTCTTATTTGTCAGTGTTTGATTTTGCAAAGGGACACATTTCTGTTTAGCCAAAGTGAGCAGAGATGCCTTGTACTTGTGTGAACAGTGCAGATAACTTCTGCTATGTTTGTGGTGAAGTGACTTTTGCATCACAAAAGCGCAGTATAACCATTATGGTTAAGAAAGCCTATCACCTTTATTTTGCCTGCAAAATTGGAGATCAGGACAAGAGGTGGGCTCCACACATATGCTGCAACACTTGTGCAACAAATCTTCGCCCGTGGTTGAACAGGAAAAGGAAATCTATGCCTTTTGCAGTGCCAATGATTTGGAGAGAGCCAACAGATCATACCAGCAATTGTTACTTCTGCATGGTGCCTCCAGTTGGGAAAGGTGTGTCAAAGAAGAAAAAGTGGACTGTGCATTATCCAAACATTCCATCAGCTATACACCCAGTACCCCACGGAGAAGGACTACCGGTTCCTGATGCACCAGAATCATTCTCACTTGAGTCAGATGAGGAAGAGGAAGAGGATGAAACTTCTGGTCCTGAACCATCAATGTCACAGGACCCACATTTTCTCCCATCCTCCTCCTCTGAACCACACCTCATAACACAAGGTGAACTGAATGACCTTGTCAGGGATTTGGAACTGCCCAAGAGTAAGGCAGAGCTGTTGGGCTCCAGACTACAGCAGTGGAATCTCCTGGCAGGTGATGTTAGAGTTTCCATGTTCCGTGACCGTCAAAAGGATCTTGTCCCATTCTTCTTCATGGAAGGTGATCTTGTAGCCTGCAACAACATCGATGGTGTGATGGCAGCCCTCAACATCGTTCATGATCCAGATGAGTGGAGACTGTTCATTGATTCATCGAAGACGAGTCTTAAAGCTGTTTTACTGCATAATGGCAATGTTTTGCCATCAATTCCAGTTGGTCATGCAGTCCATATGAAGGAAACCTATGACAACATGAAACAACTTTTGAGGTGCATAAACTATGACCAACATCAGTGGCAGCTTTGTGGTGATTTGAAGGTTGTTGCTCTCTTGCTTGGTCTGCAGACTGGATACACAAAGTACTGCTGTTTTCTCTGCGAATGGGATAGTCGTGCAAGAGATTCCCACTACATCAAGAAAGATTGGCCACTCCGACAGTCATTGGAGCCTGGGAGGAAAAGTGTTCAGCATCCACCACTTGTTGAATCAAGGAAGATTTTGTTACCACCCTTACACATCCAGCTGGGTCTGATGAAGAACTTTGTCAAGGCCATTGACAAAACACAAGCAGCTTTCAAGTACCTCCGTGGAAAATTTCCAAGGAAGTGAAGCTAAGATAAAGGAAGGTGTCTTTGTTGGTCCTCAGATTCGTGACCTTCTTCGAGATGATGCATTTGACCATGCACTGCGTGGCAAGGAAAAGACGGCATGTAAAGCCTTCCAGTTAGTGGCAATAAATTTTCTTGGAAACAACAAGGCAGACAACTACAGGTTGTTGGTGGAAAACCTCCTCAAGGCATACAAAAGCCTTGGTTGCAACATGTCACTAGAGATACATTTTTTGCACTCTCATCTAGATTTTTTTCCACCAAACTGCGGAGCAGTGAGCGACGAGCACGGCGAGCAATTTCACCAGGACATTGCAACAATGGAGAAACACTATCAGGGCAAATGGAGCCCATCAATGCTTGCAGACTATTGCTGGACAGTGACAAGAGATGCTCCATTTAATGAATACAAGAGACAAGCCAAGAAGCGCCGAGTAGACACTGAATAGGACTAAACTACGTACATAATAGTTTTTTGCCTTTTGTTTCATAATAAATTTTATTTATATAACCCTTTTGCTGATTTTTTAAGTGTTACATAAACAGGACAGGTGAAATATTATCATGTAAAGCAACCATAAACACATGAAAAGACCTAGGTTTACAATTTATGATTAAAACTCTACTATCTACACAATATACATAGACATAAAATGTAAAAACTTAAATACCTTAGAAACAGTAGCCAATCAGTTGTTTTAATTGTTATATTTGAATTCAGCACATCAAAATACATAATAAATAGCACATTTTATCTCTGAAGCAGATGACTTCTCAAAAATTGTAGACCAGTGTGATCTCAATGATACATATTGGTCTTTACCAATCTCATTTTGAATCTGAATTCTATACATTTGACTTGGAACTTCGAGACTTTTTTTTAATAGTGTAAGAAAGAACATGCAATTTAAATGTGAAGAAATTTCAAGTATTTTTGGCTAAAGTTTTGCTTAACTTTGGCTCTCAAGAAGAAATGATGTGATCATTTAAAACATTTATCTAGAGCTTTGAAAAAGAAAAAAAGTTAGAAAAGTGTTTTTTTAGTATTTGAAGGCAATTATATCTTTATTGACCCTCTGCTTTCACCACCCTTCCTCCATGTCAAGTACTTGCTTATTATTATCAACATGACATCTCCTTTCTTTGAAAGGTTGTCCGTCACACTTTGAATCACTTCTCTCCATGGTTACATTTTCTAATCAGTTCACATGATTGAGCTTACATCAAGTAATGCTTTACTTAATTCCTTTCCGTTTGTATGGTATGATTCTTGGAGGGACTCTCGTCAAAATTTTGGAGGGCCCTGTCAGTTTGAAAAGAACATGACCTTTAAATTGTATCAGTATGTTTGCTGGTGCATAAGGGAAAGGAAAAGGTTCATAGTGATGGAAAACCACTCTAAAAATGAAAAGTAATTCACTCAGAGGCAACATGCATAGGAATTTAATTTGTTTATATTTAACTGGTAAAATAAGGGAAGAATGAGGACGACATGTTCTTTGAATCAGCTGTAGGCGATCCAAACACTTGTATCTTTACTTTTGGTCCAAAACATGTTATCTATTGATTTTGCTTTCCAATCTTTGTAATAATAGGTAAACACAATGTTACTTCATTAATATAATTTGGGTAAAAGGTATATCTGCCTCTGTGCAATGGGGTCAGCCTTTTCAATGGTTACGCTTACTTTTACTGTGTTCATGGGTGTGCTATAAATACCTAGATAGAGTGATTAATAATGGTGATTCATGTAAAGTGTGTTATTGATGAACAATGTAACAAGGTTAGGATACTTTTTGTAATCAAATTTATGAAGAAGAAGAAATGCTTTTGTATTGTAAATGCACATATCCTGAACATGAGGAAATCCATCTGGTGGGCTAGTTGGTTATTTATGATAGGCAGCATAACAAAGACACAAACCAATAGGGTTTAATAGTGCTGGAACTTTAGTCCATAAATACAATCGGAAACCAATCAAATTCCCTGCAGTAATTGATCCAGTGATATGACCTTCCCTAAAGTCCCAATACAAAGAAGATAGGCTACTCTTAGCCTTATCTCTCCTCATCCAAAGGGAACCTTTTGTCTGTTCCTGAAATTAGTGTAGCACACTCACTAAATCATATGTGGGAACCAGTGTCACCTGTCCCAGACCCTATCCTCTGGTATTGGGTATCAGTATTGCCCCAGACCGTAGCAGCTCCAACTTGTTGTGGCATTAATAAAAATGTTGTGGTTTTTGTACTGGGACTTTACGGAAGATCATATCACTGGATCAGTTACTACAGGGAATTTGATAGGTTTCAGATTGTGTTTATATGTCTAAAGTTTCACCACTATTAAACCCTATTGGTTTGTATTATGTTGCCTATCCTCAACAATACCAAAGAAAGCCAGTGCTTTGGGGATGCTGGGGGGGAAATACAAACACACCAGACTGACCAGATCAATTTACAGTCTGGGAAAATTCCTTTCTGACCCCAAATTAGCGTCCAACTGATTCACAGTATACTGGGCACCCAGTCAAGCAGCAAACCAATAATACCCATTAAACCAAGTGTAGAGGGTCTGGTGAAATGGTTCAGAGAGCCAGTATGCCTTCCTTTAGAGGGGAATGTGGGGGAAGAGCAGAGGAATTATAACACATGCTTGAGTTCTGCTCTTCTCCTTTACTGTTCTCCCTCTGCATGACTAGGTCCCAGGGCCGCCCAGAGGATTCAGGGGGCCTGGGGCAAAGCAATTTTGGGGGCCCCGTCCATAAAAAAAAGTTGCAATACTATAGAATACTATTTTCTCATGGGGGCCCCTGCAGGGCCTGGGGTAAATTGCCCCACTTTCCCCCCTCTTCTCTGGGCGGTCCTGCTAGGTCCCCAGGGCCAAACCCCTACCTGACTTAGACAGGCTGCAGTGGTATCCATTTCCTGCTGGCCCAATCAAATACTCACCCTTGTAGGCAAGGTGGACATTTCTAAAGGTTTCCAAGTCACCATACTTATGAAACTAAGTCAATACCCTTAAAGGCACTATATTGCAGGCTCAATTTTTTCTCTATCAGTGTGTCTGCCACTTTTAGCAAATAACAGATAACTAGGGTCAATTTCAGGCTCAAATGTACACATCCAGGCAGTGTCTCTGTAAAGGAAAATAATGTGTGTGGTTCTGGACCTCCATGCTGGGAAAAAAAAATTGCCATCTCTAAATATGTATATTTATCAGATCTTCATGGCCTCCATGGTTAAAATAATTAAGTCTCTAAAAGCAACTGTGGATGCACCTTGAGTTGATTTTAGAGTTTGTTTTCCAGTCCTCAGGTGTGGTAATGTTACTTCAGGTGAGGGATTGCAGCAATACACATGGTATAGTTGTATGTATACATCTAATAGCTACATCAGATTCAGGAGGGAGGAATAGCTCAGTGGTTTGAGCATTGGCCTGCTAAATCCAGGGTTGTGAGTTCAATCCTTGAGGGGGCCACTTAAGGTTCTAGGGCAAAAATTGGTCATGCTAGTGAAGGCAGGGGGCTGGACTCAATGACCTTTCAAGGTCCCTTCCAGTTCTAGGAGATTGGTATATCTCCAATTATTACCTTTATATTACCTTTAGATTTCCATATGCAAAAATGAGGCATTCAGACTGCAAACGGATGAGAAATGATGAGTTTTTATGTATTATGCAAAAACGTGTGTGTTTATATGTATTATTATATATGGACACTTTATGCAGAACTTTCATTTTAATATTTTATTGCATTTAATATTTCATAATCTGTTCATTTAGCTCTTATTAATTCAAATGTAACTTAACACTAGTTGCTAATATAAGATAAAAATGTTAGTTTCTGGGTGCTGTGTATGTGAGAACGCTGCAGAATGGAAGCCATGTTTGGTACCAGTACATTGTCTATCAGTGTTATAAATACGGGCCATACATTTTCATTTCTAGCATGTCATTGGCTGAGACTTGAACTTCAGTGGCATGTATTCTATATTCCACAGTGTTGTTCAACCCATCCTCTAGGTCAGTGATTCCTAGGGGTGTGAGATGCCCTTTCTGGGGCTGTGAGACATGCCAGATTTTTTTAGAAGGTAAATCATCGAAAACACAAATTAAGCATAGGCACATAAGTACAACTACTTTGCTTCACCAAACCTGTGTATTTATTAACATTATACATTTTTAACGCTAACTGTAATGTAAACAAAAATATATCTAGGTTTAAGGGGTACAAGAACATATTTTGAGAACCAAAGGGGTGCAGGTTGCAGTAAAGGTTAAGAACCACTGCTCTAGGTGATAGTAACCCTAAAATGTTGAAGGGTTCAATTTCGTAATATCTGGACTGCATGTAGTCCCCAGAATAATCCCTGAACCTCTGAACTTTCATAACACAGAAGATTGTGCGTCAGAAAGTAAAAATGTTTCCAAACTTTGTGGTTTGTTGGTAACAAAATAAATAGGGAGCCTGCCATGTGTTTGGAAGCCAAAATTAAGCACATTGCAAGAAACCAGTGTTTGGATCAGCCCAAAGGTCCATCTACCCCAGTATCCTGTCTTCCGACAGTGTCCAGTGCCAGGTTCCCCAGAGGGAATGAACAGATCACAAAATCATCAAATGATTCATCCCCTTTCACCCATTCCCAGCTTCTTACAAAACAGAGGGCAAGGACACTCTCTCTGCCTATCCTGGCTATTCGTCATTAATGGACCTATCCTCCATGAACTTATCTAGTTCTTTTTTGAATCCTGTTATAGTCTTGGCCTCAGGGGTGGCTCTAGACATTTTGCCGCCCCAAGCATGGTGGTATGCCGCGGGGGGCGCTCTGCCGGTCGCTGGTCCCACGGCTCTGGTGGACCCCCCGCAGGCGTGCCTGTGGAGGGTTTGCTGGTCCCGTGGCTCCACAGAAGCCGCGGGACCAGCGGACTCTCCGCAGGCACGCCTGCGGGAGGTCCACTGGAGCTGTGGGACCAGCGGACCCTCATCAGGCATGCCGCTGAAGGCACCCTGCCTGCCGCCCTCCCGGCGACCGGCAGAGCACCCCCGTGGCATGCTGCCCCAAGCACGTGCTTGGTGTGCTGGGGCCTGGAGTCGCCCCTGCTTGGCCTTCACAACATCCTCTGGCAAGAAGTTCCACAGGTTGATGGTGCATTGTGTGAAAAAATACTTCCTTTGGTTTGTTTTAAACCTGCTGCCTATTAATTTCACTTGGCGACCCCTAGTTCTTGTGTTATGAAAATAAATAACACTCATATTGCCATATATTGGTGTTGAGCCATACAATGCTCATATGAACCGTAGAAATTTCTAAGATAGGCAGTTCCATACTGAAAAATGTTCCTTATTTATTTTTTCAAGGGCAGATTTAGTACAAGTTCCTTTGCTCTCTTCATATGCTGAGATGCTGCCAATATTTTTCTTTGTTCTTCCTTCTTCAAAAGGGCAGAGCTTGGTCCTTGTGTATCACTTCAATTCTTGTGTGATCACCTCACCATATTCTCTTTTTCTTTTTCTGACTCCCACTGATGACTAAGCTGGTCTCCTACTCCTCCAAAAGTGTGCATCACCTCTGTCTTAAACTTTAAAATTACCCAGCAGCTAAGGGGCTCACATTGTAAAATTTCTGTCCGTTTCTCTCTTTAAGGGGAGACAACTGAATGAGTTTAGGTTCACCAGAAAGAAAACCTGTCAGAAAAAGGTATATTTTAATATCCTGTATGTTTTCACGTGCAGTGTAATAGCGTGAGAATCCTGCAGTTTTGCAAACCCTATTGACTTTGATGGGAGTTCTGCACATGGAACCACTGGAGCATTGTGCCCATTAGTAGTATCATCGGTTACTAATATGTGGACAGAGTGTGGAGCCCTGGTTTAGTGCATATTCAGGCTGAGGCCCTGCTAAATTCAGTGAGGGCTTTGCCTGAGAAAGGACTGAGGCCATTCGGAGCAGTATTCTGAGTCTTGTGCTATACTGTACATAAAAGGTTGCCATGTCTTAAATATACTGATAGTCATAAATAGTGCATTCTAATAAATTACATACTTTTTAACAGATTTGTTTTACCTTTCATGAAAGGCTAATGTTGATTTTGTTTTCGTTTCATCGTATTGTCTTTCACTTTAAAATTACAGCTTTACTACAGTAAGCTAATTTCATAATACTGTATTAACTTAATATTACATAAATTACATTTGTCAGATTGCATTGTTATGGATGTACAAAGCCCAAATTTACTACCAAAGCTCTCCAAACACATGTATTCATAATTTGCTACAATGAACCGTATGCCACAATATAGCATTAAGGAATTGCACATTCTAATGCCAGGCACAAATCCTTGTGCTCTCTTTCTGCAACTGTTCTAGGTACAAATAGAAACAATATATTTCTAGCCTTTTTCCTTGGTTGCAATTATGAGCAAAAAATTGTAACACCGTAACAATAATTTAACATCTGCACTTTTATTTGTCTGACTATTTTTTTAAACTGCATGTTGCCTTTACATTCTTGCCAATGTGCGCAGTGATCGTAGGGGTTGCTAGATACATTTTTTTTTCCGCAGACTATTACAATTTTAGGCCTGATAGGAAAAGGTACTAGAAACTGGCTTAAAGAATACAGATGCAGCCTTCCTTTTTCAGTAAAATTGAATCATCCTAAGAGATTTAATTGTGGCTGGCTACATTTTTACATGCTGTGCCTGCCACTTACAAGGTGTAAGGTTCTGCAATGTAACCTAGCTTATTCATTTCATTCAAACAAAGAGCAGAAATGCTCTCTGTTAAGGGAAGGGGAGAGCTTGTGCAATTGTGGAACATCTATAGGTTTTTAAACACACACTGTCTAATCAGCCTCTGACAGATCCATTGTAAATCAAAGGTCTGGTAAGTGGGGATGCCAGAAATGTTTGATCTCATTCCAAGCCTTGAAACAACTTGCTTATTTTTTCTGCAGTTTGGCTTCTCACTAAAATAAAACATTGAGAGATGAATGTTCTGACAGGTCATTGTGTGTCAAACTGTCACTCTGTAATGGTTACATATTTCAGCTGGATTGAGGTGGTGGTGGTTGGGGGAGGTCTGAGAGAAAGAAAGAGAGGGAGAGAAAGAGACAAAGAATAACAAGATTTCTGCTCCTTCCTTATGGCTGATCTTCATTTAAACCAAACACTTGTCATGTTCAGGGGAAGTTTTATAAATTTTTAATGATATTGGGTACAACTGGTGCTTTGAAATTTGCTGTACTTTAATTTTTTCTTCGTTAGCAAAGGTTCGCTAATGCATTGAAGTGCTAAGAGCGTGTCCTAGGGATGCCATGATAATTGTGTTGTTAATAATATTGTGGCACTAGTAATGTTCTCCTGGTAATCAAGCCATGAGTTTTTTTTTAATATATTCAGTTATTACACTGCATCTCGTACAAATCATGTCAATTACAATTGCCAGTCTATGACAGTTAAAATAATTGTATACGTTTTCTAGAATTTTCCATTGGCTTGGCTAATCAAGCTAAAAAAAATCAACACATTATTTGCATTAATTTTGTTTCTAGTCTATTTCCACTTCTAAATCATTTGTCCATCTACTTCAAAAGGCAGAACAGTAAGTATTTTAATAATAAATATACAAACACATTCTCACTGTAACATAATATAAACATACTTTTAGAGTAGTAATGCTGGAGATAGCTTAGGATGAATCCGTGTGTGTATAGATATATATTTGTATACATATTAAAATTATCATATGCATGTAAAGTATACGGTACTGTAGGTTTATAGACAGATGTATTCAATTGTTTTGGAGTATGTATATGTGTGTATATATGTAGATGTATAAGATATGTATAAACCTCAAAATCTTGACATTTTATGCCTTCCTCTCAGGACTGTAGAATATTACATTTTAACATTAATTTGCACTAGAAAATGGTGTTATATGATAGTCTGCAGAAAAATAGAGCCAAGTTTGGAGTCCAAATATATGTATGTAAAGCTGGCCTCTTCTGTCTAAGGCTCCAGTTTTGGTTCTGGAAATAAGAGTTGAACAGCAAAAACTTATTAGGCATACCATCAGGACTGCATGCTGTATCACATTGTGTTTGTTCAGTCCACTTGTGGGGCTGAGAAAGTTTGTGATTTTTTGCTTATTATTCCACTTTTTACAGAAGATAGCACATATTTCTTTCATTCCTATAGGTTCATTAACAAAAACTGGCGTGAATTTACTGTAGCCACTAAAGAAGCATAATGGAGTGTTCGGAAACTAGGAGTCAGCATATGTGGAGATTTTTGTATGTATATATGTATTAGTGGTGTTGCCTTTTTTCAAAGAGGAACAGCGTGTCATAAGAGTGGCAAAAGAGAAATAGTAAAGAGGAGTATCAATAGTACATGAGCAATAACCAAGTAAAGCCCAGCGGTAGTATC
>NC_059085.1:25907539-26047539 GCF_020497125.1 Mauremys mutica | reverse complement strand
TTTATATCTGCATTGGATACTACTCTAACTTTCTTTTTCTCTAATGACTGTTACCCCAATGCTACTGGCAGTCTGTGTCCTATAGGGTTGGCCCATGACCCCCCTTTGTTGTTCTCACAAGCTATTTATTATATTTATTAAATCACATGGATTTGTGCCATGAGTTGGATAAAACAATAAATGCTAATTTAGACCGATTCATTCCACAACAAGTACACTCTCTTGGCCTCTTTTATAAATCAGAACATCAAACAGCTGTTGTCTCACCCTAGCAACATCAGAATGTAATTTTCCTTTAGTCAGTCTTCACCAGTAAATATTGGATGAAGCAAGACACCTGACACTTTTGTGGATCTGTTTCAGCCAGTAAATCCTGTTAATTTATTAATTGCCCACAACATGTAAAAGTAACTTTATTTCATCAGCTTTTCCCCGCTACAATTTATAAGTCCTTGGGCTGAACATTCAATAAACTACAGTTCCATTCCAAATCCCAATATGCCATTTTGTTCTAGAACATAAAATTCCTTTTTAGCATTAAAATAATTGCTAATTGGCTGAGTGCTCTGTTGCTAAAACTGGACTTAGGGCCCAATTCTTGTGTCTTTTAGTGCAAAGCTGCCCTCTCTTCCCAGTGCAAAGTTGCCCTAAAACAAATGGATCCAGTCAGAGGACAAAGTTTCTGTACGTCTCTGATTCTGGCTCCATGTCCAGGGGGAACAGCATGTGGCTTGAGGCATCCTTATGCTATATCAATATTTTTCTGCAATAATCGCCTTTTGGGGACTGTTAGCAACTGGCATAATGTAGAGCAGACCTGAAGCTACTTTAAGCTACATCTGGTACCAGTTCAGGGTGCAAAGCATCTCTTTCCACATTGACTCCACAGCTGTGCACAGTGCTCTTTGGACAGAGCTGTGAGTATAGCCTATGGTCTGTTTATCATTTTCTACTACTTTTAAAATAATAAAAATATAATGCAAAGTAATTTCTTATACAACCTAGTAGTGGAAGAATAAAGGGTTAGAATGTCAGTAGGGCATCTGTAGGAGCGTGCGAGCAACCTTTCCCCAACTTCTTTGCACCATCTTTTGACAGCCTTGGTCTTTGTACTCCTTGAGTGCAAAGGCTGCTTGAGGCCAGCACCAGTGGTAGAACTGACTTCCTCCAAGGGGCAGGAGGCACATGTGCCGGGCCGTGGCTTCAACCCCACCCCACCCTGACCAAGAGAACTGAGCCAGCACAAGTTGGGTCACAGACCTCACCATTTCCTCTCAGAACCTTCTGCACCTTAAGACATAGTGACTGACTTGGGAACAAAACGTCCAGAAGCTCTTGCTAGGGCAGTACACCTGTGTACCTCAACCACTGCAAGACTCTCTCTTTCCAGCTGCCGTGTAAGCTTATGTATGTGACCCTGTTTGTAATACAGACTCTGCATCTGTCCTTTGGCAATAGGGTAGTAGTATATTTTGCCAGTACACTGCTCTATCTCACTCATTTAACAGCAATTGTCTGAGCTAGCACACAGCTTAGAGGGGGGACTAAAAACTAGCAGTCAGACTTACCCAATAGGAAGCCAAGAGGCACCTCCATTTAGGGGTGGTGGCGCTCTGCAAACTCCCCTTGCTCTGTTTGTGACCAATTCTGTGTCTGCGAGGCTTGTGGGCATCATTATATTGACTGACTCAGCTTTTCTGTGGTTGTGTTTGACTTTTTTCACCCATACTTGGCTCTGCTCTTGGTCATCCTGGAGACCCATAGGCTCTGCTGATGACCCTTCAGCTCTGCTTGGCTCTTTGTGTCTCCCATGCCAATATCCTTACCAAACTTGAAGCATGATAGCACAACAGAAGCTGATACAGCAGTGATTAGAGGAAATGCTTTTACTGACATCAGTCATTGGAGGTATCACTTGCTGTGTCAGTAGATGGCAAATAGCAGCATGGTTTAATTCACTAACTCATGGGTGAGGAGAGGAAAGGCTGTCACCTTCTCTTTGATCTTTTTCTTCTAAGTTTCCATCACTGCCATAAACCTGAACCATAGAAATTCACCCAGCTTGGCCTAACTTTTTTTGGAAGCCCAGATTTACCACACAGTCACTGCAAAGGACATTCCGTAGCTAGGGAGCATCCTGGAATAAAGTGTAGAGATGTTTATGGGAAATGCAGAAAAATGGGCATTCAAGGCTAGTCCGTTAGCTTGAATGAAAGGTAACATGAAAAATATACAGTTGTGATAGCAGTAACTCTGCTGGTTCACAGGACAATACAAAACATATTTACTCTGAGTGATATTCATATTGTGTCCCTCTCAGGTTATTTAACTGCCTCTAGGGAGATTCACAGTGGGGACTGCAGGGTTCAGCTGTCGCAACAATGCTGGGTGCCGCAAGAACAGGTCAGAATAGGTTTCAGATTTAGAATCTCCTCTATACTTCAGAGAGATTTGATTAATCCACAGTATACTGCATTTAGTCTCAGGAGCACTCCATGATGCACTAGTTCTCTGGGCCATGGAAGAAGTTGGGCAATCTTTGTGAACTCTTATAGCAGTGTCAGACTGAGCACGAAAAGGTGTAGATTTGAGAATCCGACCCGCATGTGAGGTGCTGCAGAAAGTTCTTTGCTAGTGAAATATGGCATTTAAATTCCATTAAAAAGTTGATTTCCTGTTGGGAACACTTCCTGATTTGCAGGAGACTCCACAATGCTTCCTTTCTTGTCCTCTCAGAGTGAAGAATTTTAAAAAAGAAAAAGAAAAGAGAGAACACCATAGCCAATCAAATATTTACAGGTTCTTTGTGAAAAATGGTGTCCTTCGATAGGACACAATTGCCAAGGTCACTAATGGGAAGTACAGTGACTTCCATTGAGCAGGAGCGCACATAGAAAGAACATTGCAACGGTCTTTTCAGTCCAGTAATTCAAGTATGTTGTCATGATAACTCTGGGCTTAAAAGGGCATATATGGGTCGGGCAAGTGGCTTCCTAGCTGGGAACAAGGGGCATGATGGCCATGCAGAGTCTACTTAACAAATCTGAGACTTGGGTAAAATACTATGATAATTTTAGTACTCTTAGGTTTAGGCCTTTTAGTTCTGAACATGTGCATGGAGACATGTTTGTTGCGTGATCATTAACTCTGTATTTCTTGACTTTTGAGATCATGGTTTCTTAACCTTAACACTAGCTTTCTGCATGGAATTTCCTTGTTTATTTTAAAAATTAAGAAAATGAGTGGGATTTACCTTATTTTAGAATGGTTCCATTCTTCAAATGAATGTTGCATTAATGCTTTTTTTTTCTTGGAATAAAAATGGCTAATGCCGTCTTTTTCCAGTATAATCAAAGAAGTCGTCATAAGTTATTTGGTATAAAATATAAATTAACTTATAATTGTATGTCAACTGACCTATAATGTTTATGGGTAATTTTCTATTTTACAATGTTTAACATATAACGAATTTCATAAAGACCTAAAACAAAGTGGATATTGGGTCCACTGTTCTCAAACTCAGCATCTTCAGATTCATAACTAGCAATTAAATCTAACATAAAATCCTGTTATACACATGTAAACAAATATTCAGTGCTCATACCTGTAAAACTGCTGAAATTGATTTTCTATAAACTTGGGTTGCTTCTTAGCTCTCAATGAGATCTACAAAACAATCCAAGTTTGATCAATTTGTGTCAGTCATTGAACTATGTCTCGGTAAAATGTGCGATTAACATGTATATGTTTTTGCACATACAAAACTCAAAACCACTTGAATGGCTTTTTCTGAAACTTTGTTTAAAATAATTATGAATGTCTGATATTGACTATGGAAAATTTCACCCCCAAAGTGATTTTAATAAAGTTATGCATGCCTGAAAAGGGGGATTTAATGTGTTTCCTGTTGGGACTAGATCCAAACTGATTTACTGACTCCTGTTTCCATAGGTGTTACACAGGGAAGTTGCTTGGAGCTACACTAGAGCAAAGTGAGGCCGGCAGGTGGCAGAATGGATACAGGCAGAATGTGGCAGGGAACAGAATGAAGTATACTCCCGATCATCCAAATGGCACGTGGGATGTGGATTTTATTGAGATTATCAAGAGTTCAGGTAATCAAGTGGTCAGGAGCCATTCAGCAGTGGGGTAGCCTCCCCTGTGACCCAGGGGCTCATCTTCTTCCTCGCAGTCCTGTCCACATTTATCCGAATCACTTCCTTGTCCCCCAGCATGAAATACATGCTGCAGAGGGCACATATCTTATGTATCTCATGCTGCAAGACAAGGAAGAGATTTGAATAATGTGGAGATTTGGATAATGGGGGTTTGGATAAGCAGGAATACTGTATGCAGTTCGGAGTGATAGGCACAGAGTGAATAGAAGTCAATTTGAGCTACAGTACACGGCCGTTTTATTGTGTAAAGGGCAGTTTTTGGGGGAGAGGAAGCTGAAAATAAGTCTGTTTCCCCTTGGTTCTTCAATCTAAACAAGGATATTTGTATGCAAAGTACATAGTTCTTCATCACTCTGAAAATAGAAAATATGCCAATAATGTTTAGACTAAGAAGTCTTCTTCAGAAACTATTAAAGAAAAATATGTGAGTATTGAGTTGGAATAATTTTCCAACTGTTGCAACTACACTCCTGCTGCTCTCAAATGAGAGTTGCAGCTAAACTGAAATGAGCGCTGCCATGAGGAAGGCCTGCAGATTTGGACATCTAGTTCTTGCTTTTTTGGCTCAAACTTTACTTTGCCAGTTCTTTCTGAAGAGAGCATTGGGATTGAAATATTGGAGTGTGATGGGGTAGACTAGGCCCTGATACCCCCTGCTGGAGGCCTTGCAGCCCTGCCACACGCCAGCCCAGAAAAGGGCAGCAGGGAGGGCTGTAGGGAGCAGCCAATCTAGGCCCAGCAGGCTCGTATGAAAGGACCTACAGGGCCGAATGAGTTCAGTCTGCTGGCAGGGACCACAGGAGCAAGAGGTGCTCCTGGTTGGCTGCAGGGGCTGAAAAGCCTGGACAGATCCGTTGCTGGCAGAGTCGGGGGAGCCTGAGAATAGCTGTTGGCTGGCTGCTGTGACTAAGCAGGTAGTTACTGGCAGGGGGAGTGAGGAAGGAGCTTCTGCCTGGCTGTGGGGTCTCAACTAAAACGGGCTATGAGGACAATGTGGAGCAGCAATCAGTAAAGGGACACAGCACGAGGCTGCTACACTTAAAGGGTCTGGGGCAGTGGGTGTGACCAGGTTCTATCTACCTACAAAAACCACTGGGGGAAGTGGCTATGCCCTAAGAAAGGGAATTAGAATTGTGGCAGCCCAGGGAAGGGGGCCACCCTGGGACTGACTCAGCGGGGAGTTGTGGTCAGTGAACTAAGCCCAAATGAGTCCAAGAGGGGTGGCTCAGAGGACCCAAGTAGATGCAAGAAGTCCCCAGGGAAGAAACCATTGGGGCACTGCTCAGTACCAGAGTAGGAACCGTGCAACCTAGCCAGACCAACCAAGGGTACGGTAATGGGCCCAGTCCAAGGAGGGCTACAGAAAGATGCACCAACTGAGGGGGTACTGCAATCGGCTCCTGTTGAGCTAATTAAGGGTCTGAGCCAGGGAGGGCTGCAGTTGACTCCAACAGAGAGAGTACCACAATGTGCCCTGTTGAATTGTTAGACTAAATCCAGGGAGGGCTGCAGGACAGTGGGGACATTTTGAACTGTGCACCCCATAAGGGGTTTGTTTGTATGCACATGCACAAGAGCTGCCTGACATGAGCAGAGAAAAACTGCAGGTACACACTCGACCGGGGGTGCTCGCGTGAGGTGAGTGCACCCCTTTACATGGCGTTACTCTAACAACTCTTCAGTTTGATTGGAAAACATCCTTTTTGCCATGGGTTAATATAGCTTTTGCTCTGTTGTGAACTGAAGAGAAGTTTCTGTATACTGAGTAACTTCTGTGTTTTCAAAAGTTTTTCTTCCCTTCTGTACAGGAGGATCACAAGATTGTAAATTGGTAATGCCCAAATTGTGTCCTCATTTACACTGTTGTCATCCGATTCGCTTTAGTGTTTGTAATACAAGGCCTTAATGTTGTAAAGAAATACATTTTTCAATTAATTAAAAAAAATCTTTACATTGTTAGGAACAAAATTTAAAAAGAAAGAAATAGCATCCCATGGACAAAAATGTGCATGCCTGTATATTTATAGAAGTGCTGATACCTGCTACTGATGGAGTTTCATAGAATCATAGAATCTCAGGGTTGGAAGGGACCTCAGGAGGTCATCTAGTCCAACCCCCTGCTCAAAGCAGGACCAAACCCAACTAAATCATCACAGCCAGGGCTTTGTCAAGCCTGACCTTAAAAACCTCTAAGGAAGGAGATTCCACTACCTCCCTAGGTAACCCATTCCAGTTCTTCACCACCCTACTAGTGAAAAAGTTTTTCCTAATATCCAGCCTAAACCTCCCCCTCTGCAACTTGAGACCATTACTCCGTGTTCTGTCATCTTCTACCACTGAGAACAGTCTAGATCCATCCTCTTTGGAACCCCCTTTCAGGTAGTTGAAAGCAGCTATCAAATCCCCCCTCATTCTTCTCTTCTGCAGACTAAACAATCCCAGTTCCCTCAGCCTCTCCTCATAAGTCATGTGCTCCAGCCCCCTAATCATTTTTGTTGCCTTCCGCTGGACTCTCTCCAATTTATCCACATCCTTCTTGTAGTGTGGGGCCCAAAACTGGACACAGTACTCCAAATGAGGCCTCACCAGTGCTGAGTAGAGGGGAATGATCACATCCCTTGATCTGCTGGAAATGCCCCTACTTATACAACCCAAAATGCCATTAGCCTTCTTGGCAACAAGGGCACACTGTTGACTCATATTCGGCTTTTCGTCCACCGTAACCCCTAGGTCCTTTTCTGCAGAACTGCTGCCCAGCCATTCGGTCCCTAGTCTGTAGCAGTGCATGGGATTCTTCCGTCCTAAGTGCAGGACTCTGCACTTGTCCTTGTTGAGTTTCCTACAGAGATGTCTATTTTCTTTATTCTCTCGGTCTCTCCTTTTTAAAAAGCGGGGCATACATTGGGATGCATCAGCATACTCTCTTGCATTATGTCTAAACACTGCATTCCAATATCTGAAGGTTATTTCATTCACTTCATTTGACTTGTAGTCTAGGAAATACTGCTAGGAAAAATGCAATTCCTTTGGGCTTGTTGAATAAAAGTACTGAACAATAAAACCCGAGGTTTGGAGAATAGGAAATAAAAGAAATAAGTGGCTTTAACTTGGAAAGAGTTAGCCTCTAGATTTCACTAGTCCTTCCTATGGTTTCTGTAGCTTCTTATCTAAGAAGCTATGTCACCAGGAAAAAAAGGCATAATTCTTTATGGTTTTTAACAGGATACCCTCCTTTCCGATTAGGATAACTGTACATTCACTTTTTGTGGATGTCACTCCTTGGCAGACAGATTGACTATTAAAATGAGAAGTAATGTATTAATATAATGGCCAAAGCAATGTAGTGTGCTTCTCTTCTAAAGAAACTTGTAATATAGTGGGTGAAGCTCAGGAAAATATGCTGCATCAACTAATAGTAATATAATCCCAGGTGGGTAGTCAAACAGCTGGAAGTGTCCACCAATATACTAAATGACGAATTTGGAGGATCAACTAGACACAGAAAAACTGTGTGTTTACCACAGCAGAAAATATACTTTTATAGTTATTTTTTACACCCAAACATTACTCTTTGAGAGCCATCATATTTTATGAAAACTTTTATTAACATTTCAGAATGACCTTACCCCTCATTGTGTTTCTATCAGTCCCAAGAGCCATAACCTATTTAAAATATTTTTATCTTTATAAACACAATAAAGTAAGCTGTCTTGAACATAGATTTGTAGATCTCATTAGAGATACTTTTTAAAAAGGTACTCTGTCTCTTGGGAAGATAATGACAGGTTGTAATCTTGGCATGCAAAGTTTACAGAGAGAAACAGTTTGTTAAAATAGATTGTTTAATCTTTCAGGCATTGTTTCAGAGGGGTGTGCTTTTTAATTGCACTTGGACATAACATGAGAGACAGAGGAAGCCAATGGTAGCTGAAAACTGAAATATGGTATTTCAGGGTTTTTTTTTTAAGCTACATATGTTTGATTTGAAGTGTTATAAAAGTTGTATAAGAAAAATGGCAATTTTTAACCGATTAGAGTGAACATTTGTCTGTCTCATAAATGAGGTATTTTCCCTAGGGTAGTCAACAGCTTTGGTGGCACCAGATGGGGGTAATTTTTCAGATGTACTCTTTCCCATGGGCCAGTGTCCTAAGGCTTTGCTTTAAATGGCCTTTTTATGCAGTAAGATAATGGGCAGTTTGTGCATTGCTAAATCAGCCCTATTTTGTTAGGAATGTTACAGTCAGGGGCACTTACAATTTGTCAGAGGAAATGCAGAACATCTCTACAGGAGTCTGTTTAAGAGGACATCATTTCTCGATAAGCTCTTGCTTAGGTCAACATGCAGCACTGCTCTTACACTATTCCCCTGTTGCTTCTGCCACACGGGAATGCTCTGATTTATTAGGATTACACAAGTCATGTCCTCCGCCTGACTGAATCCACAATGTGAAAATTTTCTTTCTTTTTCCTTTATCAAAACGAAATGTAGAAGGTTACTTTAAAGCCTTCATAAAGTATTTCTAAGAGGAGCATTTCAATGAAAGAAAATACATGACTTTTGTATAGCTGTGTTTTATAAATACATCATCCCAAACCATTTGAATCAAGACTGCAGCCATTGTGAAAAGTGCTGCTGTTTAAGAGAATGTGCTATTTAAAAAAAATATATATACAGCTGTACAATGCTAGTGATATATATGGATAAAGTGACAAGATTATGAATTCGGTAAATGTGATACAAACATTTCCATTAACTGATGAAATTACTGGATTTTAACCAGTGAGTAAAAACAAAACAAAAAGCCCACAGAACTGAAACCCCCACAAAATCCCACAATCCAACACCCAAAGTCAAAGTGAAAAGCAATGCTGACTGCCATAAAATGTATGTCTTGTCAACTTTTTAATTACGTTTTAAATTGCATCCAGATTTCTCCTATAAAGCTGGCTTAATAAAAGGCGATTCTTTACTGAAATCTGTTTTAAAAGCTGTGTCCAATTCAGTGTTGTGTTCATTTCATGTGTGGTAAAGGTGCTAACACTTTGTCATTTAAGCTGCCTTTCCTGAAGAAATTTTTGGTTTGTTTTAGCACTGCAGTATTTTAAACTGAGACGAATGCAGTCAAGGACTTTGTAATGAAAGCAAGAGATCTGTGAAAGGTTTTAGTAGTTTTGTGTATTAGAAGAGGATTATAGTGTAAATAGAGCTGCAGGAAACATTTTGAACAGGGAGAATTTATCCACATTTTTATTCTGCTTAAGGATGTTATGTTGTAAATAAGTAGCACAACACAATGGAATTCAGCTCAATGAAACAAAGTATTCTGAGCATAGCACCTTAAAGACATAGGGCCTCATTTTCCCAAGTGCTGAGCACCCACAATTCTCAGTGAAGTCAACTGATAAGGCTCAGCTGATAAGACCTAATGTGGAGCCATTTTGTAGGCAACAGGATAGATACCAACATGAAGGTAATAGACAAAGAAAAGATGAAGAAAGAATTCAAGAAGACAAAAGAAGAATAAACTAAGAGAAGAAAAGGCCACAAATTAGCATTTAGGCTCAGATAAATTCTGTACATTGGAATAAATTACACAAAATGGCAGCTCCTTGTCAAAGTATAATATATTATGAGAACTTTAAAATACTATTGGTAGTATTTATATAAAAGTGCTTCAAAAATAAATGTAGGAGATTGGCATTAGAATGTGAAACCTTGCACCGTTAGGACAATGGTGTATATTTGATAAGTAATTGTTATCTAATGACTCTTCATTATGAAATGAGTATGGTAGTCTGTATTAGTTTTTCATGGACAGTGTACATATAGTACTATCACAATGAGCACCATTTTTTGCATTCCTTGTGAGAAACCTCAGAACAGATAGCAAGGACTGAATGAGCACACAAAAATCAATGCTCAAAGTCATGAGGAGGGGGGTTAATTTTAATTGAATACACCCCCCAAGTTTAAGCTTCTGTAAATAAATAAATGAACAAAACAAATAAATGAATATCCAATTTTTTTGCTCCTGTGTTTGCTAAGAAAATCTTCCATATGTGAATTGATGCCCCACCATCCTTCCAAGTGTGCACATACCTCTGAAAAAATAAGACTAAACCTACCACAGTTAAATTTAATTGAATGTGAGCTCTGAACCTAATAGTGGCAAATGAAATGGCAAAATAGAATCATAGAACTGGAAGGGACCTCAAGAGGTCATCTAGTCCAGTCCCCTGCACTCAAGGCAGGACTAAGTTATTAAATAGTTCTGTTTCACCTCAAATCCCCTTTGGGGAAACCTCTGCCAATTCTAGAATTGTGGCCGGAGCTCTAGTAGAATACCAGCAGTTTTTGCATTCTCTTTTGGAAAGGCCATGTCCCAGGGCCGCCTATGCCATCTCTTTTTGGTGTCTAAGTAAAGGACTTCAGTTTCCCAGGCTATCTGTCTGTCTTTTAGAAAAATTTCTTGTTAGGCAAATTTAAATCTGAAAAAATATGAATTTTAGTCAATGAGGGCAAAATGTAACTTTACTCTTTCTTTTTTCCTTGTTACATCTTTTTGCATTGTTTAATTTGACTTTGTAAACTTTAGTTTCTTAGTATGCCTTTCACTATTAAATATATTCTTGGTAGTAAATCAAGGAACTTGGCTAGGTATAAAAAGTATTAAAAATAAACAAATAAATGGTAAACAAATGCTTGCTTTTAGTGGGTGGGATGACCTCTGTAGGTGTCTTCTCTTTGATTACAACCTTAAGTTGTAACATTATTCCCAGTGAGCCCAGAACTATGCCAGTTAATGGAAAAAAGTGTTCAGTCAATAATAAGAGGCTGTTTTCAGTCACTGATCTTAGCCAAAGTGTCCCATAATATTATCTCAATTCCAAATTTTTAGGTTATGGAGAGAAAAATGAGAAGAGGTGGTGGAATTACACCATGCAATCAAAGAACAAAAGCTTCCGCTGCCAAAAGAAGAGACACAACAGTGGAGCAGTTAGATTTGTTTTCAACAAAGAACTTGACACAACTGAGCTAATTGTAAAAGTATGTTGAAAAGATAATGGCAAATGAGTAATGCCAAGATTATTCCGGTTTAAATAAATAAAAAAATCCATCTGCATTATTAGACATAGGAAAAATTGAATTCTACAAAATGTCCAAAGATTGTGCTTCAACATTAACAAATGCTCTAATAATATTGAAGTACAGGTAAGAGTGAATGATGTAAAAACATTGCGCAGAATTGCAATGGTCATGGAAAGGCAGATAAAGCAGGAGATGGACAGTCGAAAAGTGTCAGACCACCCCGTTTTAGGTTGAGCACATAACTAATAGCAGAATTTGGCTGATAAGGATTTTGTTGCATGTATTTAAAATATTCTGCTAAGCTATCTCTGGTCTACTTAGTAGATGTAAACGTGTGAAAAAGACACCTCCCTGAGCAACATAAGTTACATTGACCTAAGCGCTGTCCACACTGGCACTATGTCTGCTGGAGAGCTTCTCCTGCCGACATAGTTTTGCCTCTCATGGAGGTGGAGTAATTATGCTGACGGGAGAGCACTTGCCCATCAGCACAGTGCATCTTCACCAGACTTGCTACAGTGGCGCAGCTGTGCAGTTGTAGTGCTGTAGTGTAGACTCATGCTTAGTAGCAGAACTAACTAGGATGGTATGATCCAAAGGCAGATTCCTGATGTAGGAAAGAGCAGGGAGTGTCAGTGAACTAGTTCCAGCTCCCTAATTCTTTTGCTTATTTCTAGCTCACAGACAGCTATGAGAGCTACCATTGGTGTGTGGGCCTTCCATCGAGCCTGCACCAGTGGAGGATAGATATAGGGGAGCTCTGCTGTGCTTTATCCTTAGCCATGACTTACCCTCTGCACTAAGAGAGTGCTGGGTCAGCAGTGGGGCTTGGAGCACAAATAGGTTGTTTCCTTGTGCCAAAGGAATAATCTGCTAGCTATTTGCAGCCGGTGTCGACCCCTTTTCACTGCCTGAGTGTCACTAAGGGGCTGGATCTTGTTAGAGAATCCAGCTCTTTATATTTATCTGAATATTATGATATGGAGACCAAAACTGATTAGTAGGTAGACAGCACAGCAACACACCAAAGGAGAGAGTAGATACCATGAGTAAACAGTGCTTATCAGACATAAGCAGGGGTAACAGAAACACATAAGTACAGAATGGTATTCTTCAAATATTGCTGTTTTCTAAGGGATCCAAACTTCCATTTATATAAAAGTTCCTGTCCTTTCTGGTTGCAGAGAATAGCTGCAATGCTGCATTCATGCTGCAATGCTGTCTTATTTGCTCTGCAGCCAGATATGCTAAAACTAACATAGTAGCAAAAAGGATGTAAATTTTGAACAACTCCCCTCATCTAAATGATGTATTGAAAAATTCCATTTTGACCATTGATTGTAATGTTTGTACTTCTAGGTCAGTTTGTCCATGTCTAAAGCACTTCAGCGCTGCTCATTGGAATGACATACTTATTTTAAAGTGTTTTTATTGCACTCTAGGCATATACAAAGCAAAAGGATACAAAATAGGAAAGTCAAAGCAAAAATCAAATCGTCATCTACACATCATCTGCATTAATAACATTGCCAACTTTTGTTTAACACACACGGGAGCCTAATGTGAAATTACCAAGAAAAGATAGTAAATTGTGCATATGATTTCAATCTGTGTCTTACAGAATATAAAAATAAAAGAATTAGCTTCTTGCATGTACTGTTGGCGTACATGCCAACTAGTGAAAATACTACGAGTGAGATTTACAATTAAAGAAAAGTGTGTACAGCAAGGGAGAAATATGCTGGTTGGAACGGGCATGACAAGTAAAGAGAATAAACCTTAAGGTAAGCAAGAGAAAAAATGTTCTGAAGTGTTGTAGGAGGCAAGCTAAAGTCAAATCAGTGCTCTTCTCAGAGCTGGACTAAGGCAATCTGGCAAGTATGCACACGCGCACGCATACACACATCTCCCAAGCCCAGGGCCCTCACCAGCACAAGTCTGTGCATAGTTTTGGGGTGGTGGCAGCAACCTGGACTCCTCTACTTATAGCTCTTTGTTGGGATGGCAGGAAGTCTCCATGTATACAGACCCTAGAGCTGGAATGGCAGGGGCTGAGGCTTCCCTTCTCAGACCTCAGCCCACCCAAATTGAAGTAGCAGTGCACTGAGGCCCTGGCTAAACTAACTGCAGCTTCCTTTCTGGCTGCTTGAAGAGTAGCAGCTGCTCTAAAATGCCATGGTGTTTGCTGGACCCCCAAACTCCTGACTACATGAAGATCATCAACAGCAGTCTACCCCCATTCCAAGTGTTCACCGGAGCCCCTGTGTGGACCTTTTGTGGTGTAGACTCTACTCTCTGTTCTAGGCTGTATGTAATGATGTTGCTGATGGTTTTGAAATGAAACACAGAAGCCAGCTGCCTCAACCCTGGAGGATGCCTCACGTCCTGCCACCAACTCCAGGGGGCTCCCCAGTATGCTTCTGAGGCATCGGGGACAGCCTGGAAAGTCTCCCGGAGTCAGGGAGTTCCTCACTGCACAGCAAGGGTCTAGAAGTCCTGAGAGCTGTGGCTCTAACTGAGGATCACAGGGTTGCCAGACTTCTGGCTGTGCAGCAGGGAGCCTGGAAACCCTGAGTGCCTTGTCCTGAGCCCTGGTTTTCAGGGTTTTAATGCCTCCTGCTGTGGAGCTGGGATCTTAGACCCTGCTAGAGCCAGGGCTCAATGGGAGGAAGCTGAAAGCCCCCACTTCTGAGGCAGTCTGCAAAGCCACAGACCATGGGAGCCCAGGCTCCCCCAGCAACCTGTGAGGCGAGGGGGCAGGAAGCCAGGCAGGTCCAATGGAAACCTGCCCATTTTTCATGGAAGTTTGGTGAAAAAGATAATGCTTCTGGGAAACATTTTGGTTTTGATGACTTGGAATTTTCTGACAAATGTTTCTTTGGAAAATTCTTGACCAGCTCTAGTTTTATCCCATATTGACAACTCTTTGAATTAACTAGTCAATGATCAAACTGCATCCATAATTAAGTTAAGTAGGGACAATACTTTTTGCCTTGTAGAATTCCTTATGGTCTACTTTGTTCTCATATTTCAGGTGTTCGCTTAGCTGTATTCTTCATAAATATCCTACAAAACTAGTGATGAAGTGAGATTTTTATTTGAATGTTCCAGAGAGTTTGAGAGTTTCAGGGAAAAAATTCTGAAGAATTTGCCAGAGCTTTCCACATATTTCCATTCTCCTGGCCAACCTTTATTTAAAACATTTATGATTTGAATCCTGAGGACCTGAGAGGTCATTCCCTCCCTGTGTCAACTGTCTCACTATGGCTTCAGCCTTGAAAATTCATCTATCCTGGAAAAGGGGAGTATCTATTTTATGGGCACTCAGCATTCTGTGACATTCACTCTGCAGGACCAGAATCCTCTGTAAGGTTGGCAGAAAGTAGAGGCTGGAGGATTGTAACACTCTCTACATTCGAACCCTCAGGGTGAAATCCTGACTTCAGTTAAATCAATGGGAGTTCTATTCTTGACTGGATTTGTGGCAGGGTTTCACCCCGGCTGACTTGGAGGTAGGATATTCCCAGTGGAAGGCTCCCAGTGCTGAAATCATCTTCCTCTGTCTCATGGCATATTGGTCTGTTAGCTTCAAGCAGGGCATAAGGGGATTTGGAGTGTGTCTGTGGGGAAGAGTAGGAGTCCTGCAGGGAAAACACTAAGGACAGCCAAGCTTGGGAAATGAGCTTAGGCTATATTTTGTTGGTTTTATTAAAATCATCAAGAAAGCCAAACCAAAGGAAGGAGGATGCTAAGTTTGGACCCTATTTTGTGTATGCATCATTAAGATCAGGGTGAGAATACCACCTGCTTGTAGCTATATTCTCTTTCAGCTGTACCTCGTTAAATTTGTATGTGTTACCTGGCCTTAAAATACAAACCCAAACTAGGAATTGAGCAGTTCTGGATAAGGCCCCACCTGTCTTCCTTATCCTGCAGATTTGTGTAGATTTTTCTGAAATTCACTACCATCTTCATGTTGGTTTATTATATTGTTCACTGTACTGTGCACTCAGACAAGCACAATAAGAGGTATTAGACCTGGGAATGTAAGGAAAGATAAAGATAGCCTTCTCATTCTATAAGAAGTAGGAGTTAAAGCAATGATGAAGAAATAAAGACTGATTCAGAAAGATAACACTGTAGCTTACATCATGGAGGACAAGAGAGTGCCTTAGAGGTAAAAGAACTGACACAGTTTCACAGCATGCACTAGTGAGAGATGAGAATCCAAGGGAAACATCATGGCATGTGAGAAACAAGCTTTCATTGATCACCACATGCCATGATAGCACTGTCTAGGAAACCATTAACAATGGTGAGAAAAGAATACAATATTTGACAACTATTGTTTTGTTTTAAGAAGTACACATTAAAAATACATCTAAAATACAAGACACAAAGAAGCTACATAATGTTGTTAAACTTCTTGTAGATGTGTATCTCCTGTGTGCTTTTGAAGAAAACATGCAAATCCGTAGGTTTTGAATTTCCAAGTTTAACTCATCACTTTTCTTTCTGTTTTTTTAAATCTATGCAAAACTATTAAGTTGCTGAAGCCCAAAATAGAAGACAGCTTTATAAATATTTTGTATATTTTTGTTTAATTTGTTGAAAATAATACAAAACATGCTCACAGTTGGCATCCAAAATGAAAATATTAGGAATCTCAGTCCCTTGATGCATTATGGTTTTCATCAGTATGGTGTGGTGTGTTGTTTTTTTTTTTAGCTCAATATAGCATTAACAACAGGTAAACTCAACCACAATGTGTTAGTTTCTACAAACATTCCAAAGTATGATCACTCTGTGTGTAGGCAGAAAAAAGAAAAGAAAGTAAAATTTTAATATAATTAACAATATTTGATTTGGAAATGTATTCCCCCCCCCCCCACACACACACACTGAATTTGAGTGTGAGATCAAAGTGTGCATAGGGGCTTTTAGCTCTAAAACATCACCCTTTCATGTTTTAATACATGAGGGTTAAATGGAGAGCTTTAAGTGGAGAAAATATGCAGTCCATGTGAAAGGTTTGATAGTACTATATAGCCACCAAAAGCTTAAATGTGCTTGACTGTTTTTATGGAAGTCAATAAATTAGTCTTTCCTTTACCTTTGACAGGTGAGAAGCAGTTCTTGCATGACCGGTGGCTATCACCATACATCTGCTACCACACAGGTGAGACTTTCAGCTTCAAAATGATGACTGGTTAGAAAAACAAGATGTCTTTCCTGGTTATAAATTTAACTCTTCTATGATTAGCCTGGGCCAATTAGGACACCCCTGGGGTTCAGACTATGTCTCAAGTACAAGCTGAAAGCCTGATTAGCTGAGGTCTCTTGATACTTGTTCTTGGTAGTAAATGCTGGCACATATAGTATTGATTTTCATTTAGATATCTTAATGTTTCCAGACAATCCTAGCAGATGTGGGCTGAACTCAGATCTACGAGAGAGCTGGGCTGCAATCTGCAAGCATTTTTCTTGCCATTTTGTTTCATTTTTCCTAAACTTAACTGATTTGGAATCAGGAGATATAAATGAAAAATGCAGAGTTTGCCTATCAATCATGGCATGTACAAACATTGCTACTGCCCTTTTCTAACATCCTATTACCACTGGGTAGTTGGCTAGTCAAACAGGAATAAAAATTACACTGCAAACATCATAAGTTAGGCTTGATTTGTTGAGCAAGAAGCCTGACAATTCTGTAAGAGTTATATACCTCAGCCTCGCTGAAAATCAGCCTTGTTATGGCTCTGGTACGTCTATAAAGATTGTTCATTTCATATAAAACAGCTACCTGCACTGAAAGGCCTGAAAGGAAGAATGATGCTGGTTATAAATATAGAGGAAAATCTATTTGTCTGCCCCTTCGTGCTGTTAGCAAGTCACACGATGCAGCCCTTATGCTGTTCCTAGGCAGCAGGGGGAGTATTCCATGGCCACCTTTTGCTTTCATCTTCTGGCCTGGACTGAAGCACATCATCTCTCTTTGTCACATGAGATAAAGCAATGAAGTGTGACCAGTGCCACTGCATTGCACTCTGCCCACCAGGAGCACGTTAATGATAATGAAAAACTATACTGCACCACATTTAAACTAAATGTGAGCGTAAGGCTGTCTGTCGGCAGACTGGTATAACAGTTAATGTCATAAAAGATAAATAGAAATTATTAGAATTGGTTTGGAAGGGATTTTTTTTATAGAGCAGGGTTGTATTCCTTTAAAGATACATTATCAGACTGTTAAATCTAATTTCAGGCTACTGGGCAATTAAAATGATTAACACTCTTTACTCATATAGTTCAATTCATTAAAGTTTTAAACCCCCTTTACACACTATTTATGTTGAAAATAGAGAAATAACATGTGAAAATGTCTTGGATCATTAATCATTCAAATTTGCTATATAACCACTTTTGAAAAATCTTAAAACCATAGTGTGTATTTACAAACCTCAAAGGCATGCTTGAAAGAAAGAACAAAATTATTTCAACCCCCACTGCATCTGACAGACCTTTTGTAGCTCCCAGACCCTTTCCTGTGTTTGCAAAGAAAACCACCCAGAAAATTCCCCCAAAAGATTGTTTAGGAAGCTATTCCTCCCAGGGGCTTGTCTACTTCTTAGCTGTCTTCATCTGGGGGCTTATTTTTTTCTTGGTACACAGTGATTTAGGCATGGAGTTCCCATTAAAGATAATAGGAGCTCCAAGTATAAATCCTTGTGCACTGAAATGAAAATATATTCTGGGTATGGCACTTAGTTTTCAAGTGTGTCACATGGAATTTAGTATTATCTACTGACAAACCAGTTTATTAGATGGATATAAGAAGAGATCTTCAGGCTAGTAAATGCTGCCATTAGTTAGAGGTAAAACACCCACTACCCTTCTGTGTTGGCATTTGCAACAACCTCCAAAACACAGTGGGAACATAATCATGAAAGTCAGTATACAGTATGTGACAAGAAAATTAAAACCATGTATTAATGCTGGTCTTTTGAAAATATTCACTCTAAAGAAATCCAACTTTTTAAAAAGGGGTTAAAACATTTAATTCAGATCTTCATTACCTATTGAAAAGATCTGTATCAATATTTTTTAAGAAACAAATACTACAAATCAGAGTGCTACCCTGTCCTCGGGCTAGCTGAAAACACTCTGGAATGTAGTTGCATTTAATGAGGTGCCCGATGGTTTGACACACCTATCCTTGTCAATGGTCGACCATGTGGCCATAACTCACTGGGCTGTGAACCGGGTGAGATTCCACCAGTCAAGCAGGTAAATATTTGGATGTGTGTGTGGTTTAAAGCACATGTAAATGCTATAGGAAGCAATCCTTGTGGTTCAATAGGTGGCGCTCTTCCCTCTGATCATTACTGAAAGATCTGGTTCTCTGTCTCCTTGTTAGGTATGCTGCTGGAGGCATCATCTTTCAGATGAGGTGTAAAACAGAGATCCTGAACAAATGTGGTCATTACATATTTCATGGCACACTTTGTAAGAGTTAAGGTAATTACAATCTGCCAGCCTAAATTCCTCCTGCAGTTCTAGCTGGTGAAGGTTTACTTCACGTCTTGTTCTAAAAAGCCATGTGATTTTGCTCTGTGTTGTCAAACATGCAGAGGTAGCTATATTTCACTGGTTGGTGGTGTGATCCTCGTGGAAGCTTTGTAGTTGTAAAGTGTTTTAGGACTCTTCACTTTGAAAATGTTATTTGCAGTAAATGTAAGATGGTTATTAAGGGGCATTCTGTTTAAAAAGCAGGTGTCTAGTCGTGTGTCCTGTCTTCCTTCCAGTCAGGCCTAGAATATGAAAGGTCAACTAGCATTAGGGGATCCAAATAGCAGTACTGAAGGGAGGTAATATTTTACCCATCCTATTTGCCATTTTCCCTCTTTATTCCATTACTCTTATCCTCCATGTAAGGCATAAGAACTGGCTCACTGTTCAGATATTTTTACAGTCCCATGTATAGTATCTGATGCAGTTCTAACCCTACACAGTAAAGGAAACTGTCAGCCTCTATCAATGAGGATGTTTCTAATGCTCCTCCATCACTCACTTCAGCCTTTCCCCCAAGAGACTGACAGTTGTATCATCTCTGCGATACTCTAAGCTTCTGCTGACTTAGGGAACGGAAATCCCAAAGGTAGTCTTGAATTTAGTGGCAATATATAGTGCTTCAAGCCAGTCCACCAAGCGAGATGTGTAGAAATGTTATTTAGTTAGATGGGCAGGATACGGGGGGCTGATAATCAGTTCATATTCAGTCATCTGAGTAGTAAATCACAGACACCCCTACCAGAAACTCTTTCTCTGAACCTTAGCGCTCCTTTTCCCACCCATAGATCTTGGTGGGGGGAGGAGTGGGAGGAGGATCCCCTTAACTTTAGTGTCTTAGTAATGGTGAGCCAAGACTTTCACATGGCTCCTCCAATATCAGGCACCCAACTCCTCTCATCCATGGCTTTCCAGGATGCCTTCAGCAGCATCTTGGAGGTCCAGCTGTTGTCACTGGTCCAGCCCCCTTCCCACCTGTGATCTTTCTGGTGGTGAATTTGAGCAGGGCAGAGAAAATCTGAAAGTGGCTTTCTCCTTCATACTGTAGTAGAGAGAACAGGAAATACTCATGCCACACTGCTTTGTTGACCAGAACTTACCCACCATCTTGATGAGGGGAATTTTGCGGCAGGGATTCATGATACAGTTTTGAGTCTTAAGTTGACTTAGCTGGGATTGCTTTCATTGTATTGGTTCCGATTCCCTGAGTGGCTTTACCTAATCCTTGTGCCTGAGGGGATTGTTGGAGGGTTTTCTCTGAGGGGAGAAGCTGTAGTTGAGATGTTTTACTGATTAAGAGAGAACATCGTGGGCCAAATGATGTCCCCAGCACACCCTGCAAACCTCTCTGACATCGGTGCAAGACAGAATTTGGCCCAGAGTCTGTGCTTTTTCCATTTTCTAATAATCACAATAATAAATGTATGACCTGGGAATGCTTGGTTTTGGGGTTTTTTCAGTCTGTGTACCTGGGAAATTTTTTTTTTCAAGTTCGTGATACTTCTTGGGGCTCCCATTGATTCTGATTATTTACAGTTTTACAAGGGGAATACAGGCAGCCCATTCTGTGAGAAAGATCAGAAGTGCCTGCATTCCTCAAGGCTATTGCCTTCTTTAATTCTTCAGTTTAGAGTCAGTGAACTGATTGCATTTTTCTCCATTTGACACTTTATATTTCACATTTCTTCATCACATTATACTGTAGCATATTCTATTTTAAGGACAGCTTCCATTTGAGAATGTGGCCTGTCATGTCTTGACCATTATTGCAGATCTGATGTTGGTGACTTAATCTTGCCTCATAATAACTTTAGGCCACTGCCCTGTTTAACCCCATTTTGACTGGCTAGCTAGAGAGTTGGATGGAGATAATTACCTTGTTTAATCCACTTTATTTATCCAGTGGAGGAAGTAACTGCATTTTCCTTTTTAGGCATTATTTTATATTTCATGTCTAATCATCACATACAGTGACTTGAGGACAGTTGCCCTTGGAATATACATTCTACTATGCTATCCTTACAGGCTTAAAGGGAGATTTTTCCAACTGTGTACCTTGTACGTGAGATCTGCAAATATAACTACTGTGACTGCACTTGCAAATAGACAGAAATCATGACTGTATGTGCAAACTGGGCATGCAGTTTTGCGCACATCTTTGAAAATCTGGCCATTAAGTGGACACTTTTTAACCAAGGCGGGAAAGGATCCTGGGGACAGGGGATGTTTATACTCATCTCATTGCTCTGATTCATTTTGCACTGGAAAATTAGATGGTTGATTAGATTATCACTTAAAATGGCACACACAGACGTTACCACTGTCAAACCTGGATTGAACTCCTGATTCCAAATAGTTTAATGAAAAAGGCCAATCTCTTGCTTCTTCCATTAGCAAATATACTACACAGTGTACATTTCCAGTGACTAAAGTTTCTGCTGTGGACTTTGTACATGAAAACTTGGGTGATGTTAGATTAAAGTCTCCAGTAATTTAATAATTTCTTTGTAAATATACACTTGTTTTCTGTTGCAGCTGGCATCAGTCTAAAGGAATCAGTAAAATAGGATGATTTCAGCTCATATAAATAATAGCAGCCTTCTCCTATTAGAAATGCCTTTCTTCTGGAAAAGGCAGTTGTCCCACATTAATGATTTCTAATCAAAAGCACTAAATCCCATATGGTATTTTTTAACACATTTGAGGACCCCCATTAAGACAGAGTTCGAAATGTACTGGAAACCAACTTAATTGTTGTTCAACATTCATGAAAATATATAGAGACTTTACTGACTATAGAGACTTGTGTTCTCCTAGCTACTCTGTATTAGTTTTGCAGTATCGGGGCCCATTTTTCCCCCTTAATAGACTGCTTTTTGTGAGATGGCTGTCACGTTACCATAATAAAGGTTTTTTTCCCCACTCTCCCTCTCAAACATAAAGAACATCAGAAACCTTTCCTGAGGAATAAACAGAAATTGAAAGAGGAGTGTCCCGGAAAACCAGTGAATGCTGGAGGAGGAAGCCCTACAATACTTCAGAGAAAAGAAATATAGGAGATTAATATGAACCTTACATAGGTGAATCTTAGCTGAAAAGACGACTTCAGTCAGTAGTCACAGTCATGTCCTGGTGACGTTAAAGATATTATTGCTTCTCTTTACCATTTGTATCAATGGTATCTACTTACTGTGAGTCATTGCCACTTGATGTGTAAATATCATGTTGGCTGGAAAGCAAATGTGAATTGCTGCTGTCAGTAGGGTACATTATCTAAAGTCACTCATGTTTTGCAGACCGTTGTCTACCTAAGCACAACAAACATTGCATTTCAGGTTTAATTCTAAGTTGTTGCCAGTTTCAACCAGAGCTTTCAGCACAGGTTTGCATGTGTACTTAAAAAACAAAAACCCCAAAATAAAACAAATCCTTGATATCTTCCATAATTCACATTTTTTTTGTACTGGGGAGAATAAGAAACACATCATGCTGTTAAAGACAACATACAGTAGTTTAGTTTGCAAATGTGGCCTGCCATTTACAAGGTAAATGAATAGATTAGTATGTGTCCCAGAATTTCATATGTGAGAGCTGCCCATAATGGCAAATTTAGCATATTTAAAAAAAATGAAAATGACAAGAATTTTATTTCTGCATAGCACAATTCAGTGTTTGGGGGAAAAGTGAGGCAAAAATATAGTTCCTATCCTGGCCCTATGGTTCAACCACTCTCCTCAGCAAGAAAAATCCTTGCTCAAAGGGGTTGTTCAGAATTGCTTAGTCATTTAATTAAATCAAACCAACTTGTTCTTCTAATTTTTTCATGTATGTTTTATCACAGAGCAATGGGACAAATTCCCACTGAGGTAAGGGGCCACTGCTCTAGTGCATTTGACAGCATTGTGTCCTCTATGGTCCACGGTGAATTTGGCCCAGTGTCTTGGGCTGACTGCTTTTAATTAAAACTAAACATACGGAACAAAGAATGGATGTTCAGTCTACAACTCCCAGATAGTAGCACCTACCTCAGTGACTAGCTCAGCACATCTGGGAGTTGCATTTCACCCTTAGGCTGCTACCATTTCTCATGGAGTCATCACCAAATGAATATTGCAGGAGGATAACTGTTGCTACCTGAGCAGCTAGAAAGTTTCCATACTTTAATTAGAACATGTTCACATGGAAAAGAGGACCCAAACACACCCAGCTTCCTTTCTTTAGTAAACCTAAAATTCCCTTCTGACCCTGCAGAGCTTTGCACTGAGGTGTGGCAATAACATTATTCAAATGATATTTTGTCATTTGCTGAATGTTAATATGTCAAAGTGCTATCTTTGCTGCTTTAATTTGAGACATGATGACATGCACTACTGCCCCAGTTGTTGGGGGTTAGTTTTATGTTCTCTTCATGCCAGACAGGATTCTTTCCAATAGCACCATATGTCAAAAACTCCAACCAATTCCAGTCATGTACCCACACTGTACAGCTGTCACAGCTATAATTATTAAAACTAAAGCCCAGAGAAGTTTGTAGTTTTGGAAATGCTCTGGTCTCCTTAGATCTTTACTACTGATGTTATAGCTGATTAGGACCCTGCTAGCCTTCTGTTGGTCTCTTGAAAACTGCTGTAATTCTCATTCATCATGGAAGCTAACCAGCTGCTCCGGAGCCATCCCCTCAAAATGTGTTACTTGATGTTATGCTTTCCTGTTGTCCTGACCTTGGATGTTCAAACAAAGGACACTTATTATATTGGAATTACTTATTATATAGGATCCTGCTAACTACTTTCTGCACACAAAAATGAAAACATCATTTATGTACCTGATGTCACTGAAGAGGCTGCTATTAATCTGCCCACTTTTTAGTCATCCTGCTATAGTCTCATTGTCATTTCAGCACAGATAGTGAAAGAGTGTGACCTCTTCGAATGCTCTTATATCAGTCAATCATTGTACTTTTAGCATGAATGTCTGTCTTGTTGCTTAGCAGTCTGAAGCAACCCCTGTAATCTGAGTTTGGAGTCCTTACATCCACTTTTGTCATTCTTATCCTAAGGTAATAAAACTGAATACCTTCCGATTCACACTGAAACTGAGTAGGAAGTTGAGCTATTTGTTTTCCATTAAAATCTCCAAGTTGAAGCTTTGTGATTTCAAGGTGTTTTATACATTTTAACCTGTTTGACAGCCCCTGCTAAAGTTTATTGCAGTACGTAGCAGATCTGAGCAGTACACAGAGCTGGGCCTTTTCAAACTACAGATTTGCATTTTATACCTAATCCCTTCTCGATCCATTATAGCTCATTAAGTAGATAGTAACTACTTTTGAACCCAATACAGTGTTTTCAGAAACCTGTCCCTCCCTGTTATTTATTTATTTTCTTTTGATTTAGAATGATACAAAGTACTCATGCACAGGTTGTAAGTGCTTAGTCAATGATTTTATATTACAAAACCAAAAGCACAATTTAACCAGCTCATTTCATTGACCAAGCAGCAACTCTTAAGAACAACCATACTAGGTCTGACCAAAGGTCCATCTAGCGCAGTATCCTGTCTTCCGACAGTGGCCAATGCCATGTGCTTCAGTGGGAATGAACAGAAAAGGTAATTATCAACCAATCCATCCCCTGTCGCCCATTTCCAGCTTCTGGCAAAACAGAGGCTTGGGACACCATCCCGGCCCATCCTGGCTAATAGCCATTGATGGACCTATCTTCCAGAAAATTATCTAGTTCTTTTTTGAACCCTGTTACAGTCTTGACCTTCACAACATCCTCTGGCCAGGAGTTCCATAGGTTGACTGTGTGTTGTGTGAAGAAATATTTCCTTTTGTTTCTTTTAAACCTGCTGCCTATTAATTTGCTAATAATTAATTTGGTGACCCCTAGTTCTTGTGTTATGAGGAGGAGTAAATAACACTTCCTGATTTACTTTCTCCACACCAGTCATGATTTTATAGACCATTATCAAACTCCCCTTAGTTGTCTCTTTTCTAAATTGCAAAGTCCCAGTCTTATTAATCTCTCCTCATATGGAAGCTTTTCCATACACTAATCATTTTTGTTGCCCTTTTCTGTACCTTTTCCAATTCCCATATATATTTTTTGAGATGGGGTGACCAGATCTGCGCACAGTATTCAAGATGTGGACCTAACATGGATTTATCTAGAGGCAATACGATATTTTCTGTCTTCTTATCTGTCCCTTTCCTAATGATTCCAACATTCTGTTCGCTTTTTTGACTGCCGCTGCACATTGAGTGGATATTCTCAGAGAACTATCCACAATGATTCCAAGATCTCTTTCTTGAATGGTAGAAGCTAATTTAGACCCCCTTATTTTATATGTATAATTGGGATTATGTTTTCCCATGTGCATTATTATGCATTCATCATCATTAAATTTCATCTTCCATTTTGTTGCCTGGTCACCCAGTTTTATGTGTAGCTCTTCACAGCCTGCTTTGGACTTAACTATCTTGAGTAGTTTTGTATCATCTGCAAATTTTGCCACCTTACTTTGTACTCCTTTTTTCAGATCATTTATGAGCCACCTCGCTTTTTCCAGGTGAAATACTTTCAGGCCGATATATTGGTCTTTACTTCAATTCCTTTATCTCCTTTCAAAGGCCAGGTGAAACTCAGGTCCCTATAGAATCCTGTGGAAGTCGATATATTTTGTTTGTTATGGTTGGTTGGGTGGTGGTGGTGGAATCCCTAGCACAATCTTGTAGCATCTCTGGTGCTTTATTGGCTTCCTTTGGGCAATCTTCCCACAAGTTCTGGACATCTTCTTTCCCTGGCACATTTTCATGGTGCAACTTGAAATGATCTAAGTAGGGACTGTAAAAGAGCCATTTTTGGTATTTCTTGCGTCACTTCTGTTTTCCTTCTATCTCTGTTTGTGATGTGTGACTAGTTGTTACTTCTCTCCAAACTCAGTCTGTTGCTTGAATAAGATTCTGTACAGTATATACTTTTTTTTTAAGTGAAAGGTGAAGGAAGCAGCAGTGTGTAAAGCTATAAACAGAGGTTTTTTATATTTCATCTAATGGAATATTTCTTAAGCAAGCCACAGGGGCTGTCTTAGGCCTTGTCTACACTACAAGACTATTTCGAATCTACTTAAGTCGAATTTGTGGATTCGACCTTATGAAGTCGAATTTGTGTATCCACAGTAAATACACTAATTCGAATTTCTGAGTCCACAGTAACGGGGCTGGCGTCGACTTTGGAAGCGGTGCACTGTGGGAAGCTATCCCACAGTTCCCGCAGTCCCCGCTGCCCATTGGAATGCTGGGTAGAGCCCCCAATGCCTTCTGGGGGAAAAATGTGTCGAGGGTGGTTTTGGGTAACTGTCATCATAGAACCGTCACTCCCGCCCTCTCTCCTTGAAAGCGCCGGCGGGAAATCTGTTCGCGCCCTTCTCTGGTCAGTTACAGTGCGGAGGCCACAGCACTGCGAGCATGGAGCCCGCTGCGATCATCGCTGCACTTATGGCCGTTGTCAACTCCTCGCACCTTATCGTCCACCTCTTCCACAGTCAGCTGCTGAGAAATCGGGCGAGGAGGCTCCGGCAGCGCGGTGAGGACAGGAATTCACAGAGTGGCGCAGACCTCTCACAAAGCAGGGTACGCCGCGCCGTGGAGATCATGGTGGCAATGGGTCAAGTTCATGGTGTGGAACGGCGATTCTGGGCCCGGGAAACAAGCACGGACTGGTGGGACCGCATAGTGCTGCAGGTCTGGGATGAATCACAGTGGCTGCGAAACTTCAGGATGCGTAATGGCACTTTCCTTGAACTCTGTGACTTGCTGTCCCCTGCCCTGAAGCGCCAGGACACCCGGATGCGAGCAGCCCTGAGTGTGCAGAAGCGAGTGGCCATAGCCCTCTGGAAACTTGCAACGCCAGACAGCTACCGGTCAGTAGCGAACCACTTTGGCGTGGGCAAATCTACCGTTGGGGTTGCTGTGATTGAAGTAGCCCACGCAATCGTTGAGCAACTTCTCTCAAAGGTAGTGACTCTCGGAAACGTCCAGGACATCATAGATGGCTTCGCCGCGATGGGATTCCCAAACTGCGGTGGGGCTATAGATGGGACTCACATCCCTATCCTGGCACCAGCCCACCAGGCCAGCGAGTACATTAACCGAAAGGGCTACTTTGCAATGGTGCTGCAAGCACTGGTAGACCATAGGGGACGTTTTACCAACATCTTCGTTGGGTGGGCGGGCAAGGTTCATGACGCGCGTGTGTTCAGGAACTCTGGTCTGTTTAAACGCCTCCAGGCAGGTACTTTCTTCCCGGACCACAAAATAACGGTTGGGGATGTGCAGATGCCTACAGTGATCCTCGGGGACCCAGCCTACCCGCTAATGCCCTGGCTCATGAAGCCCTATACAGGCGCTTTGGACAGAGAGAAGGAACTCTTCAACTACCAGCTGAGCAAGTGCAGAATGGTGGTGGAGTGTGCTTTCGGACGTCTCAAGGGGAGATGGCGGAGCTTACTGACTCGCTCGGACATCAGTGAAAAGAATATCCCCGTAGTTATTGCTGCTTGCTGTGTGCTACACAATCTCTGTGAGAGCAAGGGCGAGACCTTTTTGTCCAGATGGGAGGTTGAGGCAAATCGCCTGGCTGCAGTTTACGCTCAGCCAGACACCCGTGCCGAGAGAATATCCCAGCGGGAAGCGCTGTGTATCCGGGAGGCTTTGAAAGCAAGTTTCCTCGGAGAGCAGGGTAACCTATGACTCTCCACTTGCTTTCAAGAGAAACTGACCCTGGGCCTGTGTCTGTATGTGTCGATTTCGATCTGCGGTTACATACCCCGTTCTCCAAGTTTCCCCCACTTCCAAAGCATGTTTTAAAGCAAATTAATTGTTACGCTCATTATTAATAAATCTTTGTTTTACTTTGCATTTCTGTTCAGGTGTTGAAACATGGACGCATACTGTGCTGGGCACGGTGTGCACTGATGTACAGACCGCTTGTTCCATAGAGGAATGACATCCTCCTGCTCCTACATAGGTCTCTGGGGTGAGGGACGGTTGCAAGTGGTTGTGCATGAAGGGGAGGGATTGCAGGAAGGGGTGGGTTTGCAGGAAGGGGCGAGTGGTGCCTTCTTTGGATAGGGGTTTGGATGATGGCAGTGGGCTGCGGGTTTGGGCGTAGGAAGGGGTGAGGGGTGTGGGGGAAGGGTGAGTATCTGTCCGTGGATGAGGGCTCTTGTTGGGGCTCAGGGCAGCGGAGAGGCTCGTTGCTACGGTGGAAGTGCATGGTAAGGGCAGCGTGCCTTAACATTAAGGGGGTGGCAGGCGCTATACAAGCATACACATCACAGAATGACCCGGGGCAGCATACACCACGCAGAGTGACCCTGGTGCCTACTGACTGCAGTGTGTGTGTGCCCTGCAGTTGATCATGCCCCCAAGTCTGTACCCTGGTAATGTAGGCTATACCGTGCAATTATAAATCCCCTCCCCCCCCCATACACAAAAAAATCCTCTGACACGAAAGACGTGACCGAAACAGTGAATAACAGCAAACAGCTTTTAATAATCTAATACACAGTGGGGGGATGAAACTTGGATTTGGGACTGGGTGAGCCTGTAAGGGAAGCACTTCTACAAATTTATAGCGTGAGAGGTGTGTGGTACATTAGCGCTATGCAGTGGTGCAGTGACAGTTCTCACGGCCCCTACCGCCCCTCCGTCTTGTACTTTTGGGTGGGGGGGGGGCAGGACTTCTTGGCGGGGGAGGGCGGTTGCAGATACACTGCAGGGGGGCTCTGTCCTCCTGCCTGCGGTCCTGCAGAACATCAACAAGGCGCCGGAGCGTGTCCATTTGCTCCCTCATTAGCCCAAGCAGCGTTTGAGTCGCCTGCTGGTCTTCCTGCTGCCACCTATCCCCCCGTTCGATGTGTGTGCGATGCTGTTGACATAGGGTCTCCCTCCACTGTCTCTGCTCTGCCGCCTCGGCTCTGGAGCAGGCCATCAGTTCCGCGAACATCTCGTCCCTAGTCTTTTTCTTTCGCCGCCTAATCTGCGCCAGCCTCTGCGAGGGGGATGCCGGGGCAGTCCGGGAAAGAGCCGAAGCTGTGTGATGGGAAAAGTAACTGATTTCCTTGAACAGATACATGTTTGCGAACAGTGAACACAGTCTAGTCAAAAAAAACAAAACAGGAGTACTTGTGGCACCTTAAAGACTAACAAATTTATTGTAGCATGAGCTTTCGTGAGCTAAAGCTCACTTCTTCGGATGCATAGAATGGAACACACAGACAGGAGATATTTATACATACAGAGAACATGAAAAGGTGGAAGTATGCATACCAACAGGCAGAGTCTAATCAATTGAGATGAGCTATCGTTAGCAGGAGGAAAAAAAACTTTTTGAAGTGATAATTAAGATGGCCCATAGAAGGTGTGAGGAGAACTTAACATAGGGAAATAGATTCAATTGGTGTAATGACCCAACCATTCCCAGTCTTTATTTAGACCACAGTTAATGGTATCTAGTTAATGGTTGGGTCATTACACCAATTGAATCTATTTCCCTATGTTAAGTTCTCCTCACACCTTCTATGGGCCATCTTAATTATCACTTCAAAAAGTTTTTTTTCCTCCTGCTAACGAACCTTTTCATGTTCTCTCAGTCTAGTCAGTTTCTCTGAACAAGACCATACAGGGCAACAAGTCTCACGAGATCTCAGGACAAGTTCGAGATTTCGGAATACGCTCTCATTGGCTGCGGCATTGCACAGGAGAGCGGACAAGTGGGGAGAGACAGCTGAATCCGTCTAGCAGACAGTCCTGGTAAGCCTTACAGTACATTCTGCTTATCAGTTAATGGATAGCTGTGCCCTCCCGCTAAAGGCAATCTGGAAATCATATACTCTGACCCTTTTCCAGCCACTCCCGCCAGTGCACGGGAAAGATCAATGTATGCTTTTCCTATGTGGCCTACAACACGTGGCTGTTAAGCGAGGGTCATTGTTATGCAAAGTAAAAGTCAACCATTCACAACAGTAACAATACACTAATTGCCCTAATTAGATGCAGCATTTCATGAACGAGATCACCCTGAGGCGGGTCCCTCGGAGTCACAAAGAGCGGATGCTAAGGGAAGCCCTGCAGAGACCAGGACCATATGCGGCCATGCTTGTGGAGGCGATGATTCCCATCTACATAAGGATGTCCTGGCGCGGAAGAGTGTGCTTCCACGGAGCACCCAACAAGGCACCTCTCCCCAGGAACCTCCTGCGGAGGCTTTTCGAGGACCTAAATGAGACCTTTCTTGAATTGTCCCTGGAGGATTATTGTTCAATCCCTATATGTGTGGACCTACTTTTCATATAGTTTTTCATTGAAAATTTTATATATATTATTTCTATTTTTTTATACCTGTTTTATAAAAAATAAATGTTTACATGTTTATAGCACTTACCGCCTGATCCTTCCCCTGATTCAGAGTCCGGGTTAATGGCCGGGGAGGGTTGGTAGGGGATCTCTGTGAGGGTGATGAAGAGATCCTGGCTGTCAGGGAAAGCGGTATTGTGTTGGCTGTCACCTGCGCCGTCCTCCACAGACCCTTCCTCATCTTCCACATCGGCGAACATCGAGGAGGAACTGTCCAGGTTCACTATGCCATCCACTGAGTCCACGGTCACTGGTGGGGCAGTGGTGGCAGACCCACCTAGAATGGCATGCAGTGCCTCGTAGAAGCGGCATGTCTGGGGCTGGGCTCCGGAGCGTCCGTTTGGCGCTCTGACTTTTTGGTAGCCTTGTCTCAGGTCCTTGATTTTCACGCGGCACTGCATTGCATCCCGGCTGTATCCTTTCTCTATCATTGCTTTGGAGACCTTCTCGAAGGTCTTTGCATTCCGCTTGCTGGAGCGCAGCTCCGACAGCACAGACTCCTCGCCCCACACACCGATCAGATCCAGGACTTCCCGGTCTGTCCATGCTGGGGACCTCTTTCTATTCTTGGATTGGCCGGACTCCTCTGCTGGAGAGCTCTGCATCGTTGCAGGTGCTACGGAGCTCGCCCCGATGTCCAGCCAGGACGTCAGATTCAAAGTGCCCAGACAGGAAAAGGAATTCAAATTTTCCCGGGGCATTTCCTGTGTGGCTGGTCAGAGAATCCAAGCTCCGACTGCTGTCCAGAGCGTCAACAGAGTGGTGCAGTGTGGGATAGCTCCCGGAGCTACTAAATTCGATTTGCATCCACACCTAGCCTAATTCGAGCTAGCCATGTCGAATTTAGCGTTACTCCACCTGTCGGGGTGGAGTACCGAATTCGAACTAAAGAGCCCTCTAGTTCGAATTAAATGGCTTCCTGGTGAGCGGTTGAGCGGTTAGTTCGAATTAACGCTGCTAAATTCGATTTGAAGTCCTAGTGTAGACCAGGCCTTAGATCTAGTTGAGAGTGCTTTTAATACTGATGGCACAGATACCACAGCTAATTCATAACAAATTTGACTGAAGTTGTATACATTTGGATATTCTCGGTGATATGAATACTAAGTCCTGTACCCTCATAATATGCAAAAATAACTGGGGAATTTTCTAATCTCCTTAGATCTATGTAAGCAATACCTAAGTGCCCACTTTGGGTCTACCATATGTAAACTAGCTTGCCCAGGGTGGACTATGGTGCTTTAAGGAGGCAGATGTTTTGGTTTAAATATTCATTTATATATGTATTGGAGCAGGGACTGGAACCCAGGTGTCCCCGTCCCAGGTGATTCCCCCAACCACCAGGCAATTAGTCATTCTCTCTCTCTCTCTCTCTCTCTCTCTCTCTCGCTGTGCCCCAGTGACTGTTTCAATGTTTATACAAAGTGGCACAGCTTTAACAGGAGAGAATAAGCGAAACCCACTCCAGAATACCCTAGCCTAGTTCATCTGCAATGTGGGACACCCATGCTCAAGTCCCTGTTCTGAATCAGGCAGAGTGAGGACTTGAACATGGGACTACCACATGCCAGGTGAGTGCTCTAACAACGGGTTATCGAGTAACAGGTGGCATCACCACCCCTCACTGACTTTGTGCCTAAGTCCCCTTGTGAATCTAGCCTGAAGAAATGTTTTTGGCTGAAACTGTTCGGCAAATTTAGAAATAGACCCAAAACTGCATTTTTCAGCAAATAAGCTATTTGTCTGAAAAATGTTGGTGTAGTTCAAAGCCATGGTAGACAGAAACTCCTGGGTGCAGGACCACTTTATCCTTATGGAATATGGTGAATGGGAGATCTTCCATAAGCACCTTTAGCTCAATTTTGCATGCTGTTGCCAAAACAAATGTAATCTTAATAGACAAAAGTTATTAAAAAATCCCCCTACAGTGGTTCAAATGGAGTGTTCACCAGCCCGGTAAATATCATATTGAGATCCTCAGTGGGATGCAGGGCTTGCACTTGTGTGTAAGTCTGCAGAACTTTTCTGAAAACTCCTAATAATTAGATTTGGGAAAGAGGGGTTTGGTGGGTGTCTGGTGTGTGCACAGTACTTTACATGTATCACATTTTGTGTCTTTTATTGATGGGATAGGCACTCAGAATAGGAAGGGCAGCTATAGATGTTTTTTATAAATGTGAACTAAATCAATCATGAAAAGAATGGTTTGTTAGGTTCTAACCTGGTTTACATGGGCCAATTCATTGTAGGCAATTGTGTTGCACAGGTCTCACTGAGGACAATGGAATTGCACTGGTATAAATGAGGGTCTGATTTGACTTGCTAAAGCACCTTTATTACTATTAATGGAGTAGGGAAGAACTCAGCATCTGACTCTGAAATCCAAAGCTACTTGCAAGACTGGCACTTGAAGAAAATCATCTTATTTCTACTGAGCATATTTGATCTGGAAATCATTGAGAGATGGTAAACATGGAACCCCAGAATGCCATTTTTAGTCATTTTTTGAAGTAAAACCACACTTTAAAGGAATATGGTGATACTGATATACTGTGGCAGATTTTTAAATGTTGATAATTGATGGATTGATATGACAGTGCGTTGGTAAGCAAATGTATTATTTTAATTTGAATATTATTTTCTTTTTAGCTATGTTTTATTTCTTTAAGTCATAACATACTTATAGATTAAAAACTCCAAAAGGCTATTATTCATAAATATCAGTGATTTTTTTTTAACTGACAGCATGGTACAAGAAGTCTGCTAGGTTGACTTGGCTAGGAAAAGCAAACTCTACTTTTACCATTATTGCCATTTTTACTGTTTGTTACAATACTGTATGTTAAATTTACAGTATTGAATCATCACTTATGTATAACGTGTAGCAATAACTAATTATTTGTGATAAGTTGTATTTACTGTACTAATAGTTATCTGTATTATAAAAGTGGCATTAATAAACAGACTTCCATAAATGCCAAATATATAACATGATCATTCTAAAGCAGTCTAAAAATATGATGTATTGTAGCTAAAGACACTCACAAATGCATGTCTGTGTGGAGGGGGGGGGGAAAGGAGGACTGGTTTGTGCTTTGGAATGTTTTTTGATGCATAAATAGAAGCATTAAATAATTTTGAATACCTAGTTTCCTAAAAAAGATTAGTAGTGCTTCTCTAAGTGCTAAATTGTATAAGAGTTATTGTTCACACTAGTCTTCATACCGTATTATTCCATGTAGCTTTAAATAACCAAGTCCAAATTATGCTCAGCAAGCTGTTGGGAAAGCTTGGGGAAAGCTGAGAACTGAAGAGCCGATTTGTGCCCTGACTTACATTCTGTGCAACCCCAATGATTTCAGGCTGGCTGCCCAGGGCAGCACAGAATTTAACCTGGAATGTTTAGTTTTGATTTAACCCGGTTTAGCATCGCATTCCAGTGTAAAGCAATGACGTGCCTAGACAGTTTATAAAAAGGAGTTCTCCCCTACCCAATTTCTTCTGTTCTTCCTCTTGTTTTTTGCATGCTGAGTGAAAGCAGTTTTGTCTATGCTTAGTGTCTCTAATTTAACTTGAAACATGTACTTAAAAAAAAAATCCTGCACACTCAGTTACCAAAACTTGTGTTGGATCACAATTGGAATCATACAATGCAAACTTTCCACTTGGCTTCAAAGCACAACAAAGTATATTCTTTGTGTGAAATCCACATGATATATCCAAATGGGCATAGACTATTTTCCTAAAGAGATGGGTGAATCAGTTCCTATTCTTTGGAATATCTCAATGAGGCATCTTGGGGCCTGCACTGCTCTAGTTTCCAAAGAGATCCTATTTGCTGTGCTATATCTAACATCTTAGCCACTGGGGAGCACAGCTGCAGCAACCTTGGCTTCGAGCAACTAGAGAGCAAGCCAGCTACATAGGATGCAAACTCTCAGTGTGAATTTTTTTTTGCCTGATTTTATACAACCCTTTTAGTTAGTTTAGGAATGACTTTTTATGCTGCTAATTAGAGAGACTGAAATAAGGGTAGTTTGGACTAAGATTCATCTCTCTATCCTACTGTCTTAGGTATCTTTGCACTGACTTTATTCCCTTGCATAATATAGCCACAAGAAAAACTGTACTTTTAGAAAATGTTAAGGGAGTGACAGCAAGTGACAAAGCAAAGATATTCAAACCTAGGCCAGATACTAACTCAAGCTGTGAGAATAATTTCACATACCAAGTGAGAGAGGTGAAATGAACATTTCCACTGTGTTTTAGGACAAGGTGAAAGATTCAACTTTTGCAACATTTATGTTGTGAAACTGTCAATCCTACTGTAATTACGCTTGAGTCTGCTTAATTTAACAATAATAACCCAGGGACAGATATGTACCTAGGGCACTGCCCACCACAGACACAGAATGTGTTCCTATTCTGCAAGTAGTCCCAAAGGAATCAGTGAAACTGTGTGCAGTGAGTAAGGGGAGGCAGAATCTAGCCCTTTGTTGCCTTTGAACTACCCATTATTGTTCTTGTTGTGGTTCCTGCACTTCCCCCCACATGTTTGCAGAGCTGCCTTAGTGGCCAACCTCATCCTCAAGGCACTGCTACTAATTATAGAGTCACGGTCTAGAATTTCCCAGGGCTGCAATATCTGTTCTGTTGGTGCCACCACATCTTGGGAAACCCCCTTTAATGAGATCACCCCAGCAGCCATGGCCTCCAGAGTAGGAAGTGCTGACCAATCTTTGCAAACGTCCTTACCATGGAACAACCCAAGGAAAACACTAATAACTTGCAGTTATTATTCCATTCCCTGTGTCCTTCCATGGTTGCTTCCATGTGAGGTGGAAGTCTAGTCATAGAGTACTGCTATAAAGTCCTTCAGTCAACGTGATAATATCACAGTTTGGCTCCATTCTCATAGGCTATACTAAACTTTGTTACAGCTTTGTTTAGTAGCTGTGTTAAATTTGGCTGTATTGGAATTAGGTGAGCCATTTTTGAGTTATGAGACTAAGAGCAATCAGAGTTTTTCTTTTTGTCACCTTATGACTTCAAAAAGACTACTTCTGAAAACTTCAGACTAGCTTTAGACCTTTGTCCTCAATGAAAGCCATTGTAAAAGTCTAATTTTGCCCCTTTTTTTAAATTTTGCGGTTTTGTATTTTCATACCTATTTATTTAATTCTCCATGGATATTATCATTTTGGTGAGAGGTCTTGCAGAAGTTATAAGTAATTGAAAATGTTCAATGGGCTTGCAAGATCCATGAGAAAAATAGGTAAGGGACTTTACAAATTCGTGAGAAATTAATGTGGTTCATGCTTTACTATATTTAACTGTTAGAACTTGCCTGAAGTCCCTGGCACAGTTTACAGTCTTCCCTGAGTGACTGACAGAAATTGTAAATGCCACCTGAAATCTCATGCAAGTCACAATCCCCAGAAAATGTTTTGATGGTGCTTGTAAACTCTGTCAAACATACAAACACTGGATACAATGGGTGAGAGAGGAACTTCTTTTTTTGCTTTCGGAATAGGATCCCTGTTTACCTCTGGTTCTAGTAGCTCCCAAAGCTGCTCCACATAAAAGCAAAAATGTGGTCCTTATATCGATACACCCGTACTGAATCCAGAACTATGTTGTTCTCCTCATGCTTCCCCATTATGGACCCTCTGTCTTCTGTTTTGAGTTATAACCTCACTTTTTCCTCAACTCCAGTCATTGTCTCATGACCCTTGCTACCTCAGTTGTTTTTAAAGACCAAGTTTTCTGCCCCTTCAAAAAGTTAGAGGAGAGGATGCACAGAAGGCCTTTGGGCCTACCACTGAAAACACCTACAGGTAAAGTCGAGCTTAAGCCTTTCGGGGAGAGTTGTCCTAGAGGAAGGGAAGATTGAAGCTTGAAACTCAGCCCAATTTACTGCATCATTAATAAGTGCTGTGGTTTTGTTTCCTTACAAAAGTTTTGGATGCTTTATTTCTGTGTAAGCGATCTTAGAAAGACCCTTTAAGGAAGCTATTAACCTCTGGTGGCATTGGCAGGAGAATTTATAATCTCTGTGAGTACTATTTTTGAGATACCCTTTTGTACTAGCAAATGTTGCTCTTCCGGGGGTTATAAAATCTGCAAGTGTATTTGGCAGAGGTTTCAAGTTTTCAGAAACCTCTGTTTAAAAGATAACAAAATCCCCAATTATTAGCTTTGGACATGAGGGAGCTAAGGTTGAGAATACATTTTATTTGGAAAAATGTTAATGGAATATTTAAAAAATATTAGACTTGAAAGTAAGAAAATCAATTTTTCCCAAACTATTCTAAATTCTACCCGTCTCCCAGCCTAACATCCAAAGATACCACCCACTGCCTCCCAAGCTTCTAAAAATCTGTTTAATCTAAATCATGGGCACTCATTCGGGTAAAAAATTTTAATACAGCAATAGCTACTGAATTGCTAATCTGGTACTGAATAAGAGATTGAGACTTGTCTCTTCACCAGAATCCCCTTTCCATTAAAAAAAACCAGAGACTATAATATTTCATATAATTTTTCACTATGAGTTAGAAATCCTCCCAGTCTGACTTCCCACTACTGGCTTGTTATCCCATTATATCTTGTGTCACTTCCTTAAAATAAGGAAGACTGTGCAGTATGTTGCTTATCTTCCTGATTATCAACTGGAGAGAATACCCTCTCTCTAGAGGTCACATATGTAGAAGACTCATAAAGCTGCTGCCGAATTGTGCCGCCCTAATGGCACATGGACTGCCCCCGCCGTCAGCGGGGACAATTCGCGCGCTGCTTGGAGGCAAAAACACAGATTGCGGCTCCAAGCACCTGCTTGGAATGCTGGTGCCTGGAGCCGGCCCTGCATACTGTTATAATTCATATGCTTCATTAGATGGATTTCTTGATTCACAAGAAGATGTCAAGTGCATATGTGTAACAATGTGGGGCCAGCGATCACATTTTCATAACACTTTACAGTAGGAACTAACTAAATTCACAAGACACCTATGGGGTGGGTGAGTGTGATGTTACCCATTTTAATGATCCATAAACTGAGGCACAGAGCAGTTAAGTGACTGACCCAAGGTCACCAATGATTCAGTAGCTAAGCCAGATATTAGTGCCCTGCCCTAACCACTGGAAAATCCTTCATCTCTTACACTACACCTTTATCTCCTCTACAGGTCTGTGGACCAGTTCTCCTAATACACAGTTTCAATACAGTGTTTTTCCATATGAACAAATACAGAGATTTTTGTGAGAGCAGCTGTTCCTACAATCTGGTTACTGTGCTGCCCCAACAAGAAGGTTTCATTTTGTTAGAATGAATAAAACCCAAACACCCTCACTTGATGGTGATTCTTCCAGGAGCAAGCATGCAGGCCTCGGTGGGCCAGTGTGTAAACAGGCATGGACTTGACCTACACTGACTTTTTTGTGTTTGTGCAAAAGTTTGTATAAATTTCCTTTCAGAATGTGAGCTTGTATGCCAAGGTTTAAAACGAGTGAGTGAATTTTTATAGTCCCATTATAATGGAAATGTTCACCTTAATTATTGCAACGTGAATGGCTTACAAAGTAATATATGGAAAGTGAAGTAAATAATGTAAACATATAATTATGTTTTGTACTATTATGTCCACAGAAACATAAAACTAACGTTATGACTTTAAAAAAATGAAACAGAACTAGCTGTGCCTAGTTAGTTATTTTGATCCCTTACCAGCTTCCTTCCTCCTCCCCTCTTCAAAAAAGAAAATAAAATCTGTGTGCTTTAGGAAAAAACTGTTTCTGTCATATTACTTCTAAAGACAAACCGTGAGTGCATGGACTTTTAAACAAGTGCTTTATCCTTGAAAATTAAAATAAAATATTTTCATGTAATCAGTAAATTCTGTTATGAAACTTTATAGCAGCTACATTAAAGGCTAAGAATAACTACTATTTTGAAATTCTGAATATCTTATAATTAGACCAGCCCTTAAGAAATATTCAGAGTTAAGGCACATTAAAATGTATTCCACAACATGGAGACAGCCCTGACAAAGAAACATTATTCTTAGATTTACAATTAATTACCCTTATGTCTATACCTTGCATTCAATTTGCATATCTTAAAAGTGCTGTAAATTTCATAGAACTCCCTTGTTATTTAAGATCATTACGCTTAGTAAAAGTTTCTACAGTGATAACTTTCTCTTGATTATGTAGTTGCGAGGTCAATAAATCTGGCTTTACTTTGCTCGACAATGTTATAATTTTTCTTTTTGTGTGTGTGTTTCATTATTTTGCTCCTTGTTCCTTCTGCCCTCTCATTTATAATCCCCCGAAGAACCAGTAGATAGAGAAGTCTGGCTAGAAGACGAAGTGAGTGGTCAGATTCTCAGATGTTATCTTTTTCCCAGAACGCACTGGTACTGGGTGTCTGACATGTTCTATACATCTTTCTAGTGTCAACCTCATTAAACAAATACAACTTGATGTATAGCTCTCAAGAAATGAAATTTCATGCAATGAATTTGTTCTGTTCCAGCTTCTTCTGCTGCTTCTCCTCCTCCTCCTCCTTTCTCCACATTCCCCCCACATCCCTTTTGGTCAGCAGTGATTTTGTGCATTCTTGATTTCTAGTTACAATTTTAGACGGGCACTAGTGATGATTTCATAATATTTTTGGCAGAGTGTTTCAGGTTTTTATGAAAGTTTCAGATTTTAAACCGACTACATCAGGTTTCCTACATTCTCAGTAAGGAGTAGCCTTGTATAAAATATGGTATAGTCTTTGGAATAATGTTCAGTATGTTTACTTTGATCAGATGTACATGTAATTGTGTTTTAAATATGAGACACATCTGCTGTCACATGCATGTTGTAAGTGTGCTGAACTTTCATAGGTACCAGGGTATAAATGTGCTAGAACTGTGGTTTATGGTCAAATTCAAGGTTAGCACAATACCCTCCAAGCTAGAAAGACACTGAATGCTTTGCCAGAATAGTAAATAGCATTTTCATCCTTTTCCTCTTCTTAAGCTTAAAAGAATTTAAAGAAGAAATATATTTTAAAACTAAAATAAACTCTCCATTAAATGAGACTATATATTATTTACAGAAAAATGCCACTAAACTCAATTAGTGCTGGTCTCACCACTGGGTGGAATTTGGAGTTGTTGAATCTTTTTTTTTTTTTTTAAATGCAGTTCATTGCAGTCATTTCCTGAGTCTAGGGCGATGCTCCAGTTTTAATCATGTGTAAAAGTATAGCATATAAGGAAACAGCAACATACTGTATAAATATTTTTAGATGTTTTGTTTTAAAAATACTGTTTGATACTTGAAAAGTTTGTCCCCGTCCTGTTCCTTTTATAAAAATGAAGCCATTTTATTTATCTTAAACAGGCAGTTTCCCATTACCACCTCCTCAGTATTATTAATTAAAGTTATTTTTTAAAGTTAATGTGACTATCATTTCCCTGTTATACCTCATTGGAATAGTGCATTATTTAAAACCAGCCTTGGAAGAAAATAGCAGCCATTTTAAACACTTGCCTCCTGCCCAGAAACAGAATAATTTCTATAATGGTAAGCAGAACTATTATCAGTATTATAGTAATTATTAATTATGGTTCATGAATTAAATAATGTTCCTGGACACTGTACTTTGTTTTCTTATAGACTTAACCAGTCATTTTACACTTTAAAGGTGAAAATCTCTCTCTCTCCTTTTTTAAAATGAAAGTATCTGTTTTTTTCCCCTTGGGACATGGTGTTGAATACGTGGGGGAGCTCAGGAAGGGAGATTTAACAAATATATTCATCTCTGATTCTGAATTTCTCTCAGGCCTTTTAATATATAAGTAGTTTTGAAGATCTAAAGTAACTACATGTATCCTCATTTTTGTGGGCTGAATACAAGCAAATATGAATATGAAACTATTCTAGTTGATTCTAATATAACATTTCCATTAAAATGATTTTTAAAACCCTTCCCAAAATTCCAATAATTCTGTTTAAAAAAATATAACACAGCAGCGTAGATTAGCTACTCTGGAATACCTTGGCAAAAGTATTCAAGTAGCAAGAGTTTTTCTAGTCTTATGTCCTATATACATCTGTTAAATTACTCAGAGATCTCATTAAATAAAGCTAATGTACTTGTAAAACAGTAGGGAGAGACAGTATATCATTGTAACTGTTAGAAAGAGCCATTCTGGCAAGGAGGGAGCCAAGAAGGCTAGGTGTATGCTGGTCAGTGTAGATGTTTCTAGGCCATAAATCTTGGCCCTTTCCTGCCTAGTTATTGTGTATTTCTTTAGGTGAGAGATTGATTGTAGCAGTGGAAGATGAATTTGCCCACAGACCCTTTCTTCTTTTTTTTTTATACTCCTGATGCCTCGCCAAGGTGATAATGCTTTTTTCCCTGCAATCATTTGTTTCAGATTAAAAGCATGAAGAAACATAAGAAGGCTCGTCTCTGAAGTCAGGCAAACATTAGGGCATGAAGACATATAGCTGTCCCAGGTGTGAGGAGAGTGCATTTTACCCCTGCCGGGTTTATAACCAGTTTAACTGGAGGAGAATCATCAAGAGTAAAATCCATGGAGGAACCCTAAGGTTTCTTTAGTGTGGATTCTTAAAATTTTTTAAAAATGCTGCTAAACTATAATATTATTAAATAGGGCTGCCAAGCGATTAAAAAAATGAATTGCGATTAATCACGTGATTAAAAATAATTGATTACTCAAGCGATTAATCGCACTGTTAATAATAGAATACCATTTATTTAAATATTTTTGGATGTTTTCTACTTTTTCAAATATATTTCAATTATAACACAGAATACGAAGTGTACAGTGCTCACTTTATATTTATTTTTATTACAAATAATGGCACTGTAAAATACAAAAGAAATCATGCTTTTCAATTCACCTAATACAAGTACTGTAATGCAATCTCTTTATCATGAAAGTTGAACTTACAAATGTAGAATTATGTACAAAACAATAACAGCATTCAAAAATAAAACAATGTAAAACTTTAGAGCCTACAAGTCCACTCAGTCCTATGTCTTGTTCAGCCAATCGCTCAAAGAAGTTTGTTTATGTTTGCAGGAGATAATGCTGGCTGCTTCTTGTTCACAATGTCACCTGAAAGTGAGAACAGGCATTCTCATGGCACTGTGGTAGCCAGTGTTGAAACATATTTATATGCCAGATGCGGTAGAGATTCATATATCCCTTCATGCTTCAACCACCATTCCAAAGGACATACGTCCATGCTGATGACAGGTTCTGCTTGATAACAATCCAAAGCAGTGTGAACCGATGCATGCTCATTTTCATCATCTGCGTCAGGTGCCACCAGCAGAAGGTTGATTTTCTTTTTTGGTGGTTCGGGTTCTGTAATTTCCGCATCGGAGTGTTGCTCTTTTAAGACTTCTAAAAGCATGCTCCACACTTCATCCCTCTCAGATTTTGAAAGGCACTTCAGATTCTTAAACCTTGGGTCGAGTGCTGTAGCTATCTTTAGAAATCTCACATTGGTACCTTCTTTGTGTTTTGTCAAATCTGAAGCAAAAGTGTTCTTAAAATGTGCTGAGTCATCATCCGAGATTGCTATAATATAAAATATATGGCAGAATGCAGGTAACATAGAGCCAGAGACATACAATTCTCCCCCCAAAGAGTTAAAATCATAATGCGTTAATTAAATTTGTGACTTAACAAGTGTCATCAGCATAGAAGCATGTCCTCTGGAAGGGCTGAAGCATGTTTAGCATATCTGGCACGTAAAGACCTTGCAATGCTGGCTACAAAAGTCCCATGTGAATGCCTGTTCTCACTTTCTGGTGACATTGTAAATAAGAAGTTGCTGTATTATGTCCCCTAAATGTAAACAAACTTGTTTGTCTTAGCGATTGGCTGAACGAGAAGTAGGACTGAGTGCACTTGTAGGCTCTAAAGTTTTGCATTGTTTTGTTTTTGAGTGCAGTCATGTAACCAAAAAAAAAAAAATCTACATTTGTAAGTTGCACTTTCACGATAAAGAGATTGCACTATAGTACCTGTATGAGATGAACTGAGAAATACTGTGTTTTTCATTTTTACATTGCAAATATTTGTAATTAAAAATAATAATATAAAGTGAGCACTGTACACATTGTATTCTGTGTTGTAACTGAAATCAATATATTTGAAAATGTAGAAATACATCAAAAATATTTAACAAATTTCAATTGGTATTCTATTGTTTAACAATGCAATTAAAACTGAAATTAATTGTGATTAATTTTTTAATTGCAATTAATTTTGTTGAGTTAATTGTTTGAGATTAATCGACAGCCCTATTATTAAAATATTACTCCCTTGCCTATTTACTGTTGTACAATTCACAGGAGCAAAAAATACCCCTGGATTATACCATGTACTGAATGGGGGAAATGGGGTGGGGAGATACTTTTCATGAATATATATAGATGCTGAATTTATAAGGATCAATATAGTCACAAATGTTGTACAACATGTCAGAGTATCATAAAAAGCAGGCAGTTCTACATAAAATACCAGCTTAATCTTGGAGATTTTAAAGCCTCGTTAAAATGTGGATAAAGTCCATATATGGAATGGCAGCATTCAAAAGGTTGAAGTTGTATATCTGTGATGCAGAAATTTTAACCATTACATTTGAATGTCAGTCGACTCATTTGATCCCAATTGGTATTAACATGTAAAAAGTTAAGACCAGGAGACACATCAGTATATTATCTTACCCAAAAGTATTTGTTGTGTGAAGACCATGTAGCTTAATGAATAAACTTGGCCTTTAGCTTATTGGGATCTGTGATCCTGAAATGAGCTACTTTAGTAGGCAATATATTACATCACAGAACTCCCGAGGCATAATTTTATTAAGCACAGGCCCTGCTGCTTAACTGGGCATAACAAGAGGGATAGAGGTAACAGAGTGGCCCTTCCAGGTCCGGGATGAGGTTATTGTCAGGTAATCAGATACCATGGTGATAAGCAGGGTATGAGAACCTGATTATTTCATTTTAAAAAACTATGCAATGCATGATTGTGGCTGCCAGCCAGTTAACATTCAAGACCAAATATGTTCATGGGCATGTTTTTATGTTTATATAATACAGACCCTGAAATTGTTGCACTTCTAAATAGTAGAAATTCTACTTTCTCTGTTGTTTTCTTGCCAGACTTGAGATGCTCAGATACTACTTTCTACAATCGTGCCTGACAAAGTTACTTAGTGGTAAAGAAAAAAAAGTACTTCGTCATATAAGAAGATCTGGATCCCATGTATTTTTTTTTTCATCAAGAAACTTTGAAAGTCAGGCAAGTATTTTTTTATCTTGACCTTTTTGCAACACTGCCCCATATTCACGAGTTGTCAGCACATGTTTGTCTGGAGTCATCCGTCACTGCCATCCGTCACTCCTCTGCCATTCCCATCAGTCCCATTATCTGGGATCAAGAGAGAGCTGAGGATGTAGCCTGAAGGATCATTAAACCTCAGCTTCCAGGTACGGCACGTAGTCCAGGTGGCCTGTTGTTATTTATAATAAAGAAACAACACAGCAGAACTGCCTGATAGTGGCCCATGAGGCCTCATGAAAGGATGGGCTGAGGGATGTCATCACTGAAGGACAGCTAAAAGTGGACTTCCTTCCCCCCACACAGTAAGCAGAGAGAATTTATTGAACATCTGTTCAGTACATGGCTGGGAAGATTGATTAATTTAATTGCTCACACTTTGCTTAAGTAACATTTGAATACTTAATGTCAGGTTTGAAGGATATTACAATGTTTCCTCACACACCTTCTTTTTAAAGAGACAGAGTTTCTGAGGGCTTTTGGTGTCTCTCAGGGAAGTTGAAATGCATCCTAAAATCTACTTTGTATGGGAGTCTGTAAAAGAAAAGCAAGTGGGAAAAGCTGCCTTTTTTCATAAAAGCAACTAGTTATTTTTCACATTTTGCCCATCATGATATATCATTAATGTAATGAGGTTGGATCTTCTTCACTGAGTGGTGGTAATTTTCCCTCTGGTATCAACTGTAGAGACAGTTCAGCATATTATATATTTCTGTACCCTTTAACATAATACCATGATCGTATTTAAGTAGATGATGAGTTAAAGCTGCAATAATTTATTGCAAGTTCTAGTCAGGCAGTGTGTTTGGGAGGAAATTTGTGAAATCCTCACAGGGAAAAAATACATTAATGGAGTAACATTAAACAATGGAATGTCTGATATCATTCCATCATCTATGCTTTAATTAGATGATGATTTCTCAGTTGTGTGTCATCCAAAGGGATATTACCCTTATGACCAAAATATAATAACCAAAATGAAAATACTAAAGGACACTTGGGGTACAGTGGTCACCATGAAAAAGGAAAACTTTGCCAACATAGTTAACCAGCTATTTCCTATTCTAAGAATAGGGTTCATTTCAGCATTTCACAGTACCAGTGTCTGTTGACTGCTGATAAATGCGGACAATCTAATGGTGATCATTGTATGGTGGAAAATAAATGTGAAGTTGCATGTTCTGCTACACAATAAAACTGTGTTGCCATCTCCACCAATGGAGGTTAACCTAATAAAAATAGACTGACAGATTTGTGGTTCTTGTAGAAAAGCATTTATTTTGACTCCTAAAAGCTCAAACCTCAGTTCTCTAGTAAAGATGTTCTTTGATCTTGCTGCGCCACTGGTAGTTTTAAGTCTGATATACAGATATGGCATCTTTAAATATTTGTCTTACTTTGTGTGTAATTTGCTTTGGAACTGTTAGTGCAGTAAATAGGAAATGATACAAACTTACATAGTCATGTATTTTTTATTGTCAGAGATACTGTATACGATATTCTCACAGCAGTGCTTAAATCTGAGAGAGTAGGGATTTAACAATGCTGCATTACTAATTTACTACTTTCAAACAGAAAAAAGAAAAGCCCAGAAACTAAAGGTCTCATATAAGGCTGCATAAAACAGAGCAACAGTATCATGTAGTGGTACTTAATAATGGTACTGGCATTTTGTTAGCATCTCTACAAGGAAAAATTATTCTTAGAAAAGGATAATCTACAGTCAAATCTGATTGAAGTCAAAAGAAACATTGGCTGATTTCTTTGAAAGATGCCTGTCTGTCCCTGAATTTGACCGTACACAATACATCCTGCAACATCGAGTCAGATTGTCAAGGCCAGAACCAGGTGCCTATGTTACTTGTATCCTTCTACATCAGTCATACTGTAGGGAGCAGACAATTAATTCTGGAGCAAAATTGAAAGTCAGAGGCAGAGTGTGAAAGAACAGAATGACAATAATAAAGTGCCCCTGCCTCACATTAATCTCCCTCACTTCAGGGCTGTCAGAGGCGGCCTGGCGGTGACTAATGCCAAGCTTTGCATACAGTGGTCACAGACATGAGCAGCATGCTCCCTTTACAGCATCCGCGATTTGCTTTGTTGAGTTTTTGACTCCTGTGGAATCATTGAAAAAACATAGCCACTGGTCATAGGTAGCAGGACCAAGTTCCTTCATCATACACCTATTGATCGATGTGCAGGTTTCCAGGACTTCGCTTAAAAGAATGGAAACCTGACAAATACAGGGAGCTTAAACTAAGTTTTAGAACAGATGAGTTCAGCAGATAAGGGTTAATAAGCTGAGGAAGTGCATATTATGTGCAAGCCCAAGCGCCAAGACAAAATGATCTTGCACCTCTCTAGATGCGCTAATCCATTAACATTGCAAAAGACTTGGATGCACATTTGGGAATTGTGTTCCATTGATTTTATTGTCATCTTTTTGCACAAATAGTAAATAGGCTAACATTTAAGGTACAGTGTAATTATTCTCGAAAAGCAAGACATCAATGTAAAGTTTACTGTTGCAGACCAGACATTTTGACAGGAATACTGTAATGTCCCAGAAGTGTCACTTGGTTACTGAAAAGGTTAAAAATTGGTGCATAGTGTCGGGGAAAAAAAGCAGTAACAACAAACAGCATTCAAGAATCACAAGCACTTCAGTGGGAAAGTAGAAATGTGTCATGTAAGAACACACATCTACTGTAGGAGGATCAGTGTACCGAAGAAGAACGTGAAACATACCTAATGAAAATGCTTCTTTCTCTATCAGTGTTTCAAGGCTATCTCTCATTACTTAGATTGCAGAAATAATTTTCATCTCCAATTCCTCCTTTTATTGCATGCAAACTGCACACATGCCAATGTGTTGTGCAATTTGATATGGCTGTATTTGAAAATGTTATTTCTTTTCTGCTAATTGTGGAAGAAAATTCCGCCACAAAATTAACATACTTGCTAGGCTATCTTGAGTCTTCCTTTATATCTAAGTATATCCAGGAGAGAGAGTATGCTTATTGTATCATTTATAGAGTGTTATATTTGACCAGGAAAAAAGCATGTATAGTCTTGTGTTGTATTCGACCAGCAGAGAAGCATTCATTAGAATCTGAATTAGACCAGGAGAGAAGCATTCAGTAGTTTGCTGTATTAGACCAAGAAAATCATATAGATAATATATTTGTCATGTACAGCTCTGACAGTCTTTTTTTAAGCCAGGAGAGAAAAGCACATGTATAGGTTCATGTTGGGCTTGAGTACTACACCATCACACAGTTTTTTGTTTCTTCTTATTTAAACAAATTTGCTCCCATTAATTGTTCAGAAATCTCAACTGGGATTTAAAATACTACTTCCCATTACATTTTGCAGTTAGTCAGGATGCTTGGCTGAAAATGCAGTTGTGTTTTTTCTTTTATGCAACAAATATACAGACAGTGCAACATCCTCAGTATATAGCATCAGCAGTATTTGAATCTGGGGACTGAAGCGCTAGAACCTTTGCTGCTTCAGTGAAAGGAGAAACTCCAGAAGGCTGTAGCCTTCACATGGACTAGCCTTTACAGGAGGGGGCAAGACACATTTTACAAGCATGTTACAATAACATGAAATGAAATAAGTTTTTAAAACAGGTAATATGCCACACATTGTAAAGGATGCAAATATAAATACATTTCACAATATATCTGCGCCAGTAGCTTTAGGATCCCAGTTAAGTATGAGTCTAACACTGGTTTACCTAAACAGCTAACAGTATCTAGTAGTGGTGGCAGTGTGGAGAGAGGTGGGAGTAAGCCACGAATATGTAATTGCTGTCTTGTTTTGCGTATTTCTGTGCAATGCTTCCATCAAGTGGTTGGTCTGCAATGAGGATAAGGGACCTACTGCTACTGCAAGCTAAGTGAAAGCAGAGAAGAGGCATTGGGAAGTGGAGAGGTTGGCGCTAAAAGGTTAGGGTTGTAGTGCTGGCTTTCAGGCTGTAACAGATTTTTGTTTAATATCTGGATTGTTTTTTTAATTTTTGTTTAATAACTGAGCCTCAAACAATTTTCTGCTACTAACAGTTTTCTGTAACTAAACAGATATGTCTTTCTGAGTAATTTTCATAGACTGTTACTGAATATCTTGTAAAAGTTCATTAAGGGAAACCATGTGAACTCAAAATGTGATGCTTTGCCCTGGGACTGACAGGAAACCTTTTTCAGTAGAACCACTTTCAACACCAAATTAATACAGCATTTCTATGGAATATTTTGGCTGATTTTCAGATCAGAGCAGTATATTTAAAGCAAGATTGATACCAGTACATCTGTGTTTATGTTTCAAAACAGCATTGTTCAGAAGTTTTGAATAAATCATTGGTGTATAAATCCTGCATCCTCAGTTGACCTAGATGTGGTAGATTTAATTATGTCAATGCTGAGTACTTTTAAGGGCCTTTTTTTTTCTTTGTGATTTTATACTCAGGAATCTTTTTAACTGATTGCACAAATGTGACTCCCCCAACCCTCATCATCTTTGTGGATTATGGGTACATAATATGTCTGGCTCTCTTCTTATTCAAATGTAAGAAATAGAATACAAAGAGAGAGGCTGGGGTTTTATTCTACTATGAGAGAAGTGAAACCTTCATTTAACATCTTCAGTGAAAAACAAAAACCAAACAAGCAAAAAGCCAAACATCACTATGGGCGGAATTAAAATAGTAATGAATCTTGCTTTCTCTGTGATGATATAATAAATAAGCTCTGCTGGACCCAGAGCACTCTCAGTTTAGGTCTAACAAGAAAGAGTGTTCCTGAATTTCCCAGTGTATCCTCTTGCTGTATCTGCTGCTGTTCTGATGCTTCCAGTGTGTATGCTCTGGATTCCACATCCGTGAAATCTGGGGTGAATTCAAGGCACACAGTAGTTTCCTGCGCCAAGATGAGAGAACACAATTTCATCCTCCAGAATTAGAAAACTAAGAGGTGGTCCCAGAGGTCAACAGATGCGTAATTGTCTGAAGGAATACTGAAGGAAGCAAGGAGGACCTGTCTTTGAAAGTCGATTGAGATTATCATTAGGTTTTCTAGGCTTATGTAAGAGAAACTTGGAAGAATTAGAACGAGTGGAGAGCTTCAAAACTGATGTCACATTCACTGTCTCTTCACTGCAGAGAAGTTAAGAATTGTAGCTGTGTTGGTCCCAGGATGTTAGAGAGACAAGGTGGGTGAGGTAATATCTGTTATTGGACCAACATTTGTTGGTGAAAGAGACGGTGAAAGAAACAAGCTTTTGAGCTACACAGAGCTCTTCTTCAGGTACAACAGAAGTTGGTCCAATAAAAGATATTACCTCACCCACCTTGTCTTTCTCATCTCATCCCTAACAGTTCAGGATTGAGAGAGATTGGTGGGCTGAAATGGAGAAGTTTACATTGGCAGTGCCATGCATCTTATGAACAAATAGAGGTCTTAATTCTCCATTGCTGTCCATCTGCCATCATTCACATTGTATTCATGTAGGGTGAAATCTTAGTCAAATTGAAATTGACTGGAGTTTTGCCATTTTTTTCTGAGGAATCAGAATTTGACCCATAACTTTTTTTTTTTTTAAAAGAATGAAAAATACCACAGGTAGAAGGATCCCTGTTGACTCTTAAACAAAACATGACAAAATATAGAAGAAATCTTGAAAACACATCTGGGAAAGTGTATTTTCAGTTTTTCTTCTTTAACTATCTTCAAAAGACATTTACTGTTAATGCTACCCACAGTGAAGAAAGTGGAATCATGCTTAAGTAAATAGCATGAATCAAATACATAAAGCTAAATAAAGGAAAACGATGGTGACATTAGGACATTACAACACAATATAGTACATCAGATTTTCAGCTGGCCTCACACTAACCTTTGATTTTTAACCTCAAAATTGTGGATGCTGGTGCAGTTGCACATGGAAATCTGACTTACCATTTGTATGCATAAACCTGAGCCACATATGATCTTAAAAAATGACGGAGTCATGTGGTTTCTGATATACTGTCCCTTAAAGAGATACGTAAAAATAAAGAGAAGTTCTGTAAATGTTAGAAATCAACATTCTTGCAAATAAACATAATTTACAATACTGTGTAATTGTAGTCATATAGCAAATTCCAGGAACACTTGCCACTTGCAATCACCTGCCTTGAGAACTATTGCTTATGGTGACTATTCTTACACCTTTAACATGTTCAAACTGTCTCTCAATGGCTTTTTCGCATAGGCACAATGTTTCACATAGTTTGTAGGAAGACAGATACCCACTTCCATAATGGAGATCTTTGTTCCCCCAGAGTACTGCATCTCCTTGTACATTTACTCCAATGACTAGAACACATTTGTATTGGTGTGACTTTAGTATCAATGAAGAATCCTGTGGCACCTTATAGACTAACAGACGTTTTGCAGCATGAGCTTTCGTGGGTGAATACCCACTTCTTCAGATGCAAGCTGAAGATGACTTGCATCTGAAGAAGTGGGTATTCACCCACGAAAGCTCATGCTGCAAAACGTCTGTTAGTCTATAAGGTGCCACAGGATTCTTTGTTGCTTTTACAGATCCAGACTAACACGGCTACCCCTCTGATACTTTAGTATCAATGTGATGTTTGCGATGCATACAGCAGAGATTATTTAAATGGTTACACTCTTTTCATGAGACCACCTTCACCACTTCCCCTGAGTTCCTGTGTTTTCTTTTCTTGGTCACAGAAGATTATAGCCACAGCCAGAACCAATGATCACCTTCTGAACAGAAGGGAAACATCTCTCTGAAGATGGCTGATGTGACATCCCTATCTTGTCCAGAAGCTGAGGTAGTAAAAGATTTTTAGACTAAATTTGGAAATTGAAAATATTTTTGTGAACTTGGTCTTCACCAGTCTTGAATAAATGGATTTTATTCTTCTTCAGGATGATTTAGAGGCAGCAGTGACCAACTGAGATTCAAATTAGGTTTCTGCAATTGGAGAGAGAACCTAAGGATACATTAAATACTTTCTCTGAGGAGAGCTGAACCTTCTCATTCCTGAAGGTTCAATAACTGAGACACTGTGTCCCGCCTGTCACCTCAGTCTTTCTGACTGGCTGTATATAAGTCCTTGGGATTAGTCTGCAAAATGCTAAGCATTAGCCTAACTGTGCTCCCTTTTGAAGTCAATGGGAGTTTTACCACTGACTTAGGGTATGTCTTCACTACCAGCCGGATCCCCAAGCGCTCTCCTGTCGACTCCTGTACTCCACCGCCACGAGAGGCGCAGGTGGAGTCAACGGGGGAGCAGCAGCAGTTGACTCACTGTAGTGAAGACACCGCGGTAAGTAGATCTAAGTACGTCAACTTCAGCTACGTTATTCACGTAGCTGAAGTTGCGTAACTTAGATTGATTTCTCCCCCCTGCCCTGCCAGTGTAGACCAGGCCTTAGATGGGAGCAAAGTTAGGAGAGTGCTGAGTGTTTCTGAAAATCCAATCCTTGAAGGCTGCTCTCAGGTTATTTTCACCACAGCCTAAGAAAACTTGCTCTTGGATGTAGATAAAGCAGAGAAGGCCTTTTTTATCCAATCTGTTATGAAAGATTTAATTAAATTTGGCAATAACTTGATGCAAAACATCTACAAAGTGGCAATTCTTCAACAAAAAAAACCTTCAGAAACGGACTCCAATGAGAAACTGCAGAACTGGAATTAATTTCCTAACTGGACACCATCAAATTAGGCCTGAATTAAGAGTGGGAGTGGATGGGTCACTACAAAAACTAAAAACTAATTTCCCCATGCTAATTTCCATATGCTGTTACTCACACCTTCTTGTCAACTGTTTGAAATGGGCCACCCTGATTACCACCACAAAAGTGATTTTCCTCCTGCTGATGATAGCCCACTTTAATTGCATTGTCTCGTTAGAACTGACCCCACCACTTGATAAGTCAACTCCCATCTTTTCATGTACTGTGTATATATATATTTCCTACCTATTTTCCACTCCATGCATCTGATGAAGTGGGTTTTAGCCCACAAAAGCTTATGCCCAAATAAATTTGTTAGTCTCTAAGGTGCCACAAGTACTCCTTGTTGTTTTATCGCTACAATATTTGTTCATGACAGTGATTCCAGATGACCTGTAGCTGCTACTTCATTTATTAAAATATCTACATTTAGATATTGAAGAGACCAACCTAATTCCTAAAGTCTAGCTAGCTCCTTAATTGAAACTTTCTTGTTCTTTAAGGTAACCAGTTGCATGTTAATTGCTACTGCAAGGATCTTGTCTCGTGTCCTCACAAAATGGGTCTGATAGATTTTAATGTACAGTACCAATTCCAGTGTAGTGGCTATGAGATTTCAGCTGGATTTGACTACATCTAAGGAAGGAGCAAGTCCTGACATAGTAAGCTCCCTACATAAATAAGATACAATAAATTAAAAATGGAGCATTAAGCAAAGGGACACAAAAACATACAGGATCATAATATAGTTTTTCTTTTAAAATCTAGCTCCTTTTGTCTAATAAAGTATTGGAACATTTTGGTGGGAATAATATATTATTTTGTGTATGGTGTGAATTGGAATTTTGATAGACAGAATAAGCTGCAATCCAATTCTAAACTATAGATTTTCAAGCAGATTGATGCAACAAATTGTTAGCAAATAGCAGTTTGCAATTTGATGCTAATTAGACATAAGGCAAATATGTGCCATGACAAATTAGCAGCAAACCATACTGAAGAGGATTAGCAAGAGCTGGCACAGAGACTGCTCGATTTTGCATACTTTCTTGTCTTAGTCTAGAAAGTCTGAGCCAGTTTTCCTTCTCTGTAAATAGGAAACCAGAGCAGAGATCACAAGCATGCTAGAATGCCTGTAATTGCATATTTGAAATGTTTTAACTCTTTTAGTCCCATGGAAGTTTTTCTCCATACCACCAGCTTTATTATCTTTGGGGATGATCAAGAACTTTGTGCATTTAATGTTAGAACTAAATGCAATATGAGGTAAGTAACTCATGGGGTTATTTACGTATGCAAATCTGTTGAACTTCTAGATATAAGAAATAAATCCCTGTTCTTATTCTAAACACCTTTGCTTATTTTCCTGTCAATCTGAGTATTTTTCAGCAGACTTAATTTCATTAACAAATTAATTTTTGTTAGAAAAATCACATTTTCCATTGATGCACAACAGGCTCTTGTAGTATTTAGAATCTCGATCAAACTCATCTGGCTATCCAGAAGTGATAATCAATTTGTGTTTACAATCCAGACTGAAGCAGCTAGCCAGTCTTTAACCCAGTTCTTCAGACATATGCCTGAATACAAACTTAACCATAAGCACATATTTAGGTCTGAGAACAAACTACTTTTATATACATAAAGGGGACAATAAAATGAGTGCGATATAATTCAGAACCAAAGAGAAACATTTAAGGGATCAATTTGTATATATGCATGCAGGTGATGCAAAACAATACATGCATAATTTGCACCTGTGGATACAGTTACTTCAAATTCATTCACAGTAACTGCTTGTATAAATGATCAGCTAGATTAGTAACTGGATATTTGCACATGCAGTTACCTTGATTCTGTATGCAATCACAGTAATGTATGCAAATTATATTAATATAATATATGCATGCAACTTATTGTAGTCATATCTTAAAGGAAATGCATTACTCTATTTGAGTGGCACATGTCCTTAATGTTAGAACAGCCAACTATGAGTCAGGACTCTCATGATCTGTTTTCCAATCTGCCATAGATCTATTGTGTGATCTTGGGTAAGATATTTCCTCTTTCTGTGTGTCTGTTTCTCCGGCTGTAAAATGTGGATCATACTTTTGCAAAGTGCTTAGCCATTCTGGATGTGTGTGGGTTTGTGGGTGTGCATATGAGTTGGTATTTTTTGTTTTGAGTTAAAAAGCAGTAGCAAGAATCAAGTCCAAATTGCAGTAATTTTGTAGCGCACCTGACCTTTCTTTTATATAATTAACATTGCTAAGTATTGAATTAAAGACTTAGTCTCTTGAAATTCCATTGACAATTTTGTTAGCATTGAGAATACTAAACAGAAAAAAACACTAAAATGCCTTCTTGTTACGATTAAACAGTTTACATTATTTTCTTGAATTGGGAGTCCCAGGTGTAAACCACTATCCATACCATACTCTCACTTAACATTTGCTGATGACTACTTCACACGTTTAATTTCTAGATATGTAAAATGACATGTTTATACTTCACAGAATCAATGGGGAGATTAGTAATTTTTAAATACTATTCTGCTTTCCAAATCTCAGTTTCTAGACCATACAAACTACTTAATTTATTAGCTGGTTTAAGATTATTACTTGACTAAAAATATATTTTTTAAATTCTCAACATTCTTATGACCATATATGGACCAAAAATTGTATGAAAAAATTCAGAGGGATTAAGACATTATGTGGTTACGTGAACACAAACAGTTCAGTGAGCAAATTAAATAAAGTGGAAAAATAATAGTAAATTAATCACAAAAAAGATATTTAATTTCTCTCCTTAGTCATAAAAAGAATTCCTCAGTTTTAAAAATGAACTGTAACAAATTTTGCTACAAAGCTATCTTTATGTATAAACAACATAATGCCCACCAAGGATTTAAAAAAAAAGGGGGGGGGAAGGAAAATTACACAGTAACAAAAGTTTATTACAAACCATCTATGTGAAATTCTAAAAACATTGTGTTATACGTTATACATGTTGTTCATTCTATGCGCGTATAGGGCATGGTCCTGCAAGTGACTTGGAGTGGGGCTAGGTTTGGAGTTAAAGAGAGCCTATATCTGCATGTTATGCTAGAACTACACCATTATTTTAATGTAACCTTTTTTTCTGCACTCCTCCTCACTACTGTTTTTTTCCTCCACCTGTTGTGTCATGTCTGAAATTCAGGCCCTGATCCTGCAGTTGGACCCTTATGCCTAGGGCCCTACCAAATTCACGGTCCATTTTGGTCAATTTCACGGTAACTGGATTTTTAAAATTGTAAATTACATGATTTCAGCTATTTAAATCTGAAGTTTCACGGTGTTGTAATTGTAGGAGTCCTGACCCAAAAAGAAGTTGTGGGGGGATTGCAAAGTTATTGTAGGGGGGATTGCAGTACTGCTACTTACTTCTGCACTGCTGCTGGCAGTGGCGCTGCCTTCAGAGCTGGCCGGCCAGAGAGCAGTGGCTGCTGGCCAGAAGCCGCCCTCTGAAGGCAGAGCCACTGCCAGTAGCAGCACAGAAGTACAGACGGCATGGCCGCCCTTACTTCTGTGCTGCTGGCTTCAGAGCTGGGCCCTCGGTCACCACTCTCCAGCCACTCAGCTCTGAAGGCAGCAGTACGGAAGTAAAGGTGACATGGTATGGTATTACCACCCTTATGTCTATGCTGCTGCTGGCGAGCACTGCCTTCAGAGCTGGGCGCCTGACCAACAGCTGCTGCCCTCCGGCTGCCCATCTCTAAAGGCAGCAGTGCAGAAGTAAGGGTGGCAATGACCCCCCTTAAAGTAACCTTGCGACCCCCCTTCCACAACTCCCTTTTGGGTCAGGACCCCCAGTTTGAGAAACGATGGTCTCTCCCATGAAATCTGGATAATAAAGGGTAAAAGCACACACAAGACCAGATTTCATGGGGGAAGACCAGATTTCATGGTCCATGATGCGTTTTTCATGGCTGTGAATTTGGTAGGGCACTACTTATGTCCTTGCCAGGTTCCACTGAAGTCAGTAGGCCTCCATATTGGCACAGAGGACTACCTGGGCAGATCAGATTGCAGGATTTCCTATCTAGGGCTTTAAGATGTAAGCTGTCTTTGATAGTGATGGTGTCTTTCTTTTGTTTTTTTCCTGGGGAAGGTGTGGGATACTTATGGGCACTACAAACTCATAATAAAAATCATCTTGTTACTCCCCTATACCAAATGTTGCTTTTATTAATATGTAATATGCACATCCTTTTACCCTCAGTGTACTGCCGCTCATTTAATTTTCCCATTCCTTTATGCTCCCAACAATATTTTAAATTCTTTCTGTTTTCTCCACACAAATGCCTTTATTGATACTGATTTGGTAATGGAAAGATGCTGCTGTTGCTGCAGGCATCAGTATGGCTGATCCCAACAAATAGCATCCGTTACTTCAGCCACTGTACGTGTTGTTCCTCAATTTTGCAAGTTTTTCCTCACCTGATTTGGCTTTTCAGAGGCTCTAGAAAGTGCATACTACACTAGCTAATCAATGCATTAGCACATTATACAGGGACTTCCTCAAGTAAGAGATCCCATTTCCAGACTCACTGCAGCAGCACTCAGTACTAGAAACCAATTCCAGTTTTCTGAAAGGAGTTAGGAATTTATATTATCTACAATTTTTTCCTAGTCCTTATTTCAACAGGAAATACTCTGCTAAGGTGTACTTACCTTATTTCTCAGGCAACAACCTTCTTTAAAATCTAGAAGGGATATTTTGCCATAGTGAAAAACACAGGGACTCTGCTCTCTGTGAAGGCAGCAATGTTGAGTTCTTGGTGAAATAGGAATTTGAACGTATGGAAGGAGTGTGATAACCTGTCAGTTGGTAAATTTGGGCTAAGAGTACAATAAGTTGAAAGGGACAGTGTTAAGCAGCTTAGGGTCAAAAGTTCTCTTTAAATGGTTATATTTGTTAAAGGAAATCAAATTCAATCCAAGGGTCAAATTCTGTGTCTTCCCCCGTAAAAGGTTGAGTGAGGCTGGCTCAAAAATGTTCTGCCCTTATTCTGGTTCCAAAGAAAGCCCACTCCTCAGACCTTCAATAAGAGCATTTCTGAGGAAGTGCCTGGCTGCCTTTTATATATTCACATACAGATACCCCCAGCTATTGCCCCTGTATAGTTTATTCTTACCCTGCTGGCTGCTTAAAGCAAGAATACAAACATGTTAACATCCACCCCCTCTACTTGACCAGACTGGCAGGGGATAGGTTCCCTGGGGGTCCTGGTGAGCTTGTCTATGGACATTGTCACTTGTCCCTGCAGCCTAATTGGGTCATTCAAAACCTATTGCCTGGGCATCCCCTGGCCTTGGGGCTTTTAAGGTTCTTCCTTTAGTGAATGGACATTTAACACCCAACCTGCAATCCCAACCCTCTCTCCCCTCCCCCCGCCCAACCTTATCTGGTTATGTCCATTGCTGCAATTGAGTTATGGATTATGCAAGGTTTACGAGTCTGCTCTTCCAGTAACCTAGTCAGGTTGGAAAGAACATTTTCTTAATGGCAAAGTGACTGTTTTTCAGGCCACAAAATATCTAGGAGACTTAGGAAATGAGATGTGGTTGGTTGTTTTCATGTGTGTATGTCCCAACTTTTGTAGGTTGCAGTGTGGGTTCTTTATAGTTTTTATGGATTGTAATTCCAAGATTGTGCCCAGATGGTGATTGGCCTGCACCACCTGCTTAACACAGGGTAGGAGTCAATGTCTTTGCACAGTGTGCACCTTTCATCTATGCCATTAAGCTTCAGATGTGAAAGCAGGAGGAATTTGGATGTTTGATGCCCAATATCTGGGTGGGTTGTATGGAGCGCCCCATCTTAAGTTATGGGTTTAGCTTGCATGCTACCCATTACCTGCAGGGTAGTAGTTTGGGTGAGGGCACTGGTTATTTTCATTTACCTTCATGTTAATTCATTTGTAAAAGTAGCAGACTTCTACACATCACGTTAACCACATCCCTGCAGTGTTTGTCCATTCTGTGTTTGCAGCATATCTATGGACTTTGTCTGTGGGGCAATTCAACCACTTTATCTATACTGGCTAAAATTTTGTGTTTTGGTACTTTGAAGAAAGTCTTTTTTTCCTGGAAAATGTCTGTCTGTCTGTCTATTTTTTGCTGGAAACTTTCTTTCTTAAAACATAGACCTCTACTTTTTAAAAAATATAATGAAAGCAGTATGTAATGGTTTTGTGCAGTTTCTGTTGGCTGTCTCAGCAACAGTTAATCAATAATGTTAGAGTAAATATATCCCTGGTGTATGTCCATTGATTTAAATGGAGTTACACCACAGATTAATTTTATCCAACTCTATTAACTTTATTTAGATCAGGCGATGGATTTGGCCCATTCTTCCCAGGAAAATGTGTATGTTCACTGAGGACATCAATAATAACACTGTTCAGAAGTAAATGCAAAGGACCAGATTTTTAAAATCAGTCTCTAAGTATTGCAAGCAAGTTTTGTATATTCAGAACAGGTAAAGTGCATGCATACTGGCATTTGAATGAGCAAGTTGTGAGTACTTAGACATGTACCTAAATTATTTGTAAGCCATTTGTTATCCAAACTTGGATGGAGAGTGTTGGAAACAAAAATGAGGACAGCTAAAGATTTGGTTACAAGCCTCCTGTGTGTATTTGTTGCATGAACAACAAAAGGACCAGGGAAGGGAGGTCAGAAAAGTGTTCTATTTTCCAAAGTATATACTGTTTAAGAGTGATACTGGACAGTGTCCATTACCAGATTCCACTATCAATAGTTTTAGTATTATAAATACTAAGATACCGTACTAGTCAGATTATTTTCCCCAGTCTTTGAAATATTTAACAATGTTGAGAATGCCCACATAATCATCACATTTTATTGTCTTTCGCTGCATATCCAGAATTTATCAATGGATAAAAAGAGAAATCTTTAAAAAATAAAACAAAAATTTTATCTTGTGGTAATTTATAGTTGCTTCCTTTTATCTATTTAAGATGCTTGAGTTCACTTTGTTAGCAAATTTTTCTTGACAAGTACACCTATTTATTATTACTAAGAATCCTTCTTAGGAATGTCTGAAATGTCACATCTATTGTTTTAAATAAGATCATAAAGTTAATTTTTAACCACACAAGTGATACACTAACAATAGAGCAAACAAAACATAATTAATAGTTTTATGTCATTCATCAAAGCCCTTTTATTTGCTGTCAGCATCTGTCAAATGGAAAAATGTTTTGACTTAAATTAAACATTTTCAATAAATTAAACCATCTATTGTTGGAAATATAGAGCATACGTACTTCTGTATATATAGTGTGTGTATGAATTTATATATACACACCATTTAAATCCTTCATTTGGGAGAAATGAAATGCATATCTATTTGCATTGTATATATGACAGAAATTGTAACATCATAGCCATGGATCTCAATACATTGGTTCTAGGGCTTGTGTTAAAAACATTTTTTTTGTCTCTTCCTGTATGAGTTTGTGTTAATTTTTATTATTAAACTTAAATGTATTTAACTGCAAAAGCTTTTTAAAATAATTGTATCTATATTTCATTATGTGTATCTCCTATTGCCCCCATTTGACTGTCTGAGATGCAGGCTAGTGTAGTGTTAGGTTTTTGGCACAGCATAAGGATATTTTAAATGTACAGAGACATGCATGGTTCTGTGCTGAGTGGAACGTTGCCCTTGACAGTTAGCCATTGGGTATGGCTACTAGTTGTATCAAAATTAAAACCTGGTTAATGAGGTACCTCAGCAGTTTGAAATAATACATTTAACAAAGTGGAGCAAAAATAATATACATTGCCTTTTTAGGACTCTGTTCAGCAAAGTATGTAAGCACTTGCTTAACTTCAAACATATGTTTAGCTCCTATTGGTTTGAAGTTAAGCACATTTTAATTTAAGTGCTTTGCTAAACTGGAGTCCTAAAGAAATGGAAGGGGCCATCAAAGCTAGATAAGAACACAGGAAGAGCCATAGCAAATCACAACAGTGCTTCACCTGAAGAAACAGAGGTCCCATTCATTCATCAGACGTGCACCTTAGACATCTAGACTAAAGTCTTGATGGGAAACACTTGATGGATGAAATACTTTGCTGTTGTGAAATTAACTGGTCTTTTCATGCCCTTTATTTATAATCTGTTATATATTCTTGCACAGAATGACTTCGTTTAGAAGAGGGCAAGCCAGGGACTGGTTGGTTTTCAAGCAAATGAAGAATATTTGAGGACTAGGGCAATATTAATGATATGTTATGCTACAGTTAGTAAACTTTTCCATTCCAAAAGCTTATGGAGTAATGCTATTGAGTTTTGGAATATTATTAGGTCTTTGGAAAAGAAATCAACTTTAGCTCATTTGCCAACAATGATTAATTCTAACATTAATGATCTGATAAGCAACAGATGGTAGAGACTTGTAATAATAGTGTAGTGTTGTAAAGGCAAGTTATATACAGTACTATGTGATTATGCTTTAAACATAGGACTATAAATTACAAACGTATCTTAAGCTTTCTTTTAAAATGAAGAACCTGAGTGAATTCTCAAGCTGTGAATTCCACCTTTTTTCCATGGCCTGTTTCTGAAACTGAAGCTTTTCACGAACTTGTCAGTTTAGATTAAGAAGAGTCCTATGGGTGCTCCTGGAAATGAAAGATTAGTAAGCCTTACTTCAGGACCTGCTAACTCCTTGAAACAGTAATTACAGAACACACCTAGATGAACATATATTTGATAAGAGCACACCACAAAGGACTCCACAAAGGTAAATCACACTTCTCCAATCTACTAGAATTCTTTAAGTTTACCAACAAAATAGCAGATAAAGCAAAACATGTTATAATTTATTTGCCTTTCATAAAGCTTTAGACAAAGTACCTCATAAAGGGCATTTAAAGAATCTAAATAGTGAGCAGCAATGGTCATGGATTAGAAATAGGATAAGAGGAATAAATGATTGATTTTCATCATGGCTAAAAGGTTAACGGTAGGTTCCCAAAGGATGGATTCTAGCAATGGTGTTTAATATATTTGTTTTCATGAAGTGGTAAATTTGTAGATGACAAAATAATTTAGCTTAGTCAAGCCTAAAGGAGTCTGTGAGGCATTCCACAGGGGCCTAACAAAGTTAGGCAACACAATGGCAAATAAAATTTAGGTTTTTTTAGATGCATGGTAATGCACATCGGATAGAATTATTTGCACTATTCATAAACATTGATTGAGTTGTAAATGAGCTATACCTATTGAGGGAAAAGACCTGGGGTGAAATCTTGGCTCCACTAACATCAGTGGGAGTCTTGCCATTTATTTCAGCGGGGCCAAGATTACACCCCTAATCATCATCATTGTGGATAGCTCATTGAAAAGGTTTGCTCAATTCAGACCATTCAGTGGTGGTCCAGAAAGCAAACAAAATAGTTGGATGAATAAAGAATAGGATGGAAAATAATACTGAACATATTTTAATATCAGAAAGTGAAACACCCACTCTGTGAATACAGTGTTGAATGCTGCTCTCCCTATATGAAAAAAAAAACCAAAACAGAGCAAAAACAAAAAGGCTCCAGAGACAAGCTACAAAAGTGATCAGAGGTTTGGAGAGACTTCCTTAGGAGGATAGATTGAAAAGAAAAAGACACAGTTTAAGCCAAGAGAAGAGATGGATAAGAAAGGGTATGATAGTGGTATATAAAATAATAAATGAGGTACAAAAGATTAAATCTGGCTCTCCTATTTGTTGCTTCTCATAATGTAAGTGCAAGGGGATATCCCATACAATGGAATGACAACAAATGGATAAAAGCACTTTTTACATTTTTTAAATACAGTTTACTGGAACAGTGAAATACATAGCCAAAGGATAGCATTGGAGCCAGGAACATAGCAGGTTTTCTAAATGGGAACACCCACAGTTCTGTGGAACAGATTGCTTAGCATAAGTAGTTAGCACATATTATAAGGGACCATTCAAGGTAGAGTGGCCTGTTAACATCTCTACAGACATAGGACAAAAAGAGGGGGTTAGTGGGTTACAGATTATGGTAATAAGCCATGAATCCAGTACATCTATTCTGTCCATGATTTTTGGTGTCCAGCAGACTAATGAATTGAAGCTCCCGGGCTCATCTTTTGAAAGTGTTGTGCAGGTTTCCTTTGAGGATTAGGACTGATAGGTCAGATAAATTGTCCCTTACAATATGTGCTAACTACTTATGCTAAACAATCTGTTCCAGCTTGCATTTTATTGTGAGAGTGGATGTACCTTTCCCAGACTTGAAGAAGAGCTGTGTGTGGCTTGAAAGCTTGTCTCTCTCACCCAGAGAAGTCAGTCCAATAAAAGACATTAGCTCACCCACGTTGTCTCTCTCTAATATCCTGGGACCAACATGACTACAGCTACACTGCATGCACCTATTAAAACTTTTAAAGTAGTCCCTTGTGGCCCCTTTAATTTATTTATTTCTAATGCCAAAGTCCATTTTCCCAGGTCATTTAAAAATGCCTGTTAATCAAAATATTTTATAATTTTGGTATTATAAGAAATGGCAAACTTAGCCTATAAAGCAATGAGAGCTTGATGCAAGACCGCTGTCAACCCTCCCTCCTGCGCGCGCGCACACACGCGCAGTTTGTAAGATTTGATCAACAGTAGATTATCCAGTAATGATGGTCAGAGATTTGAAGAATCAAATTGCAATTTTACTACTGGAGCTCAGGAGATGTATTCATGTTCTGTTTCAGCTCTCTAGGTAAAACAACTTCTGATTTGGTATTTCAAGCAATGAATTGCCTAAATAATTCCATGGCATCTAAGTTGCAAGAAGTTGGTTCATAACATTCTACCACTGTCAATGAGCATTTTTTTTCTTTTTTTTCTTTTGCAACTTGAACTGTTTTAGAAGTCATTTTTATGCTACAGTACAATTTCCTACACAAAACAGTAGAAACAGCTTACTAGCCAGAAATGCTTAATGATTAGGGTGGTGCACCACTGAAGCATTACCAGTGAACTAGCTCACTTACTGATTTGTTGCCAGGTAGCGAGCCAATTAGCAGTGCTGGTTATTATTTACATTTCATGCTATATATCACTAAAATTGTGTTGTTGATTTATCATTTATATCGTTGTATTGTCAGCATAATTTATTCAGATCATGCTGAGAAACCTGGAGAATTAAGTAATAAAGAGAATGGCATGGAATATGTCTGTATTCAGAAATATTTACTTGGTTTTTAATGAGAATGCAATGTTAAAGTAAATCATAGATTACTTGGCTATTAAATTGTTTTGGAAGCAAACCTGTTAAAAAGTTTATGCCTTATATTTTCTGTAAGAAAGTGGTTTGCTTTATTTCTAATTTGATTTTTCTGTTAAATAAATTGCTTTTATATTCATTGGCTTAAAGACTAAAATCATACAAACCCAAATGACTAGTAGATTACAACAAAGGCAATGGAAGTTAATATTGTATTTGAGGTTTCCAGTGTCCATTATTTATTAGAAAGCTTTTTCTTCTCTATTCTCTTGCTGTGTATTGTAACTGTATCTTCCTAATGGAAATCACTTATTTAATTGTCTTTTTGGACTTAGACATTTTCTGTGGCCCATTCTGAAAGTATAATATATATGGTTATACAAATGGGCGGCAAACCTCTGAAATGTACAGGATGTCAATACTAACTATGTTTAAGGGCTCTCAAAACATGAATTAAATGGAATTACGTGTTCCATATCCCATTTTGTAATATGAACATATTTTTGTTTTTTGTGGGTTTTAGAGTCAAAATGAAATTACTTTAAAGTATGTTGATGCTACATACAAAGCATGCTTGCTGTCTTCTGATGCAAGTCAAGTGATCTTGTACTGGGTTATATACAAATTATACAGACACAATGTGTAATCAAATTCTCTCTCTGTGTCAGCTTTTTCTCCAAATCCCAAACTTTGACCCAGGAGATACTTTTTCTACACAGGATATGCTCTGTTAACTAGCAAAGAACTACTGTATGTGTGTTTTTGTAAGCTTTCACTTTTTTTTGCTGGAGAGGTACAGAACTTTTCTAACCCCATTGTATCCTCTGATGTGATATCCCATTGCCTAATAATCTCCCACCTTGCCCTACTGAAATCTTTTTGACTTTCTGGTGGACTGGAAATTTGTCTAGTGTTGTTCTTCTAGTCAATAATCCTTGCTTGGAAATGTACTGTATTGTATGGAAAACTCCTGGAAAAAATGTTCATGGTTCAGAGACAATGGGATTTCTTTAGAAGTTTGTGAAAACTATCTTTCTCTAGTGCCAAGAACTCAGTATTAAGTGAAAAAAGTTTGTTGTTTTTCATGGATCTATCAAAAATACTTTTTTTTTCACTTTTGCCAATGGTGCTTATTTTTCCCCCATATTGCTCTAATATAAATGTAGAAACAAATAAAAAAACATTTCCTCTAGTCTATCAAAATGTGATGATCTTCTGAAAGTGACCTTTTATTTAAACAGCCTTATTGACTCCCATGCTTGAATTTCCTGCCAGCTTCATGGCACATTCTCAATTTTTGGAAGGCTTGCTCTGCATTGTAGCCCTTGTGGGCACATTCAGACCTGAGATGGAGAATGAGCCTACCAGGCAAATAGCAATAAGCCTTGAGCGGCCGTCTAGCCAATTGTCTAGCTTAGGTCCTAGTTCAGCAAAGCACTTAGGAATCTGCTCAATTTTAAGCGTGTGCCTACATTCCATCAGGTGTTCAGTCTGCTGGGGTTTACAAAAATCAGGTGAAAACACAGTTTTCTATAATACTAAATGGGGGTGGCTCCTGAAAATAGGAACAGTCTTGGTTTTTGGAGACACACGGTAATCTTATTTATTGATTTTAAAAATAGCGGAGACTCTTGTTCTTTCATATGAATGTAGAATGGAGTACGACCATTGAGGATAATTTTTTGGTGGTGAAAGGGTTGCAGAGGAATTTGTCTTTTTGTTGGTGGGTGCAATATGTTTAGCAGACCCGGCAAAAAATGCTAAGTTCAACCCTGTGCCTGTAGAGTGGAAATGTGTGTGTAGGAAATACAAAGACACTTGGACTGGTCTTTATGCTAGAGCTTGATATGAAGAAAGAGGGACTCATGCTTTCTTGGCCAGCATGTAACCTTAAAGTGAGACACTTCCTGGTGAGTAGGGCTAATGTAATAATCTCCCAGGCAGAAATCAAGGCTATGTTCTGACTTTTATGTTCTACATTGAGTTAAGTGTTGCACTAGAGTGCAGGGAGTGTGATAACATGAATTATCTGGATACTACAGTAGAACCACGTTAATTTGCACTAGTCACTAGGAGACCTATTGTGAATAATTGAATTTTATGATGTGAAGAAAAACAATTTACAAAACAACATCACCACAAATCACAAGGCTAATGCATCACAAAATGTACCTTGTTCATTTATTTTGACAACTGTAATTTAGTTTAAATTTTATTTCTTTATGATGTACATTTTAGTACATTTAGTGTAATATATTTTGTAAAAATAATCAACTCTAACTAATATGAGACCTCATTATAATACTTTGTAATATAAATGATTGCTGAGAAGTGGGGGAAAATACCATATTTTGTGTAATATCATAAAGTGTATGAATTAGCAAGGAGTGGATTAGTGAGGTTGTATTGTGCTCAAAGACAACTGGTATGCCCAATTGTGGGTTTTTGTGTTTCACCAATCTGCTAGCAGCAAATACCTAGTATGAAAATTTCAAGAGGGCAACGGGTTAGCCACTTTTCACATTTCTGCTGAAACCTTTGCATGTCTCCGAAGAGCAGAAACAGAATACGTGATGGGCCATGGAGAGATCTGGCCTTTATCCCTCTTGTGGGGGAAAAAAAGATCATCCAACTTGCTTTTGGCTATGTTATTTGAGAATCATCAGATCTTTTCCCAATTGAATGATAAACGTCATATTCTCATATAACCCATCCCTTCACATATTCTTTTTCACTGTAACTGCATGCATTTGTCCATAGCTGCTAAAGTGTTTTGCAATTGCTAAAGACAATGGAGTTGCTGAGAATATCATAAAAAGTGCAGAATTTTATGTCAGAAAGCTGATAAAATTAAGGTCTCTCTTCTAATATTCTTTATTACAAACTTTTTTCTGTATTGCTTTGTGGCAAGCCAATCCCCTAAGGCTGGTGAAAATTATACTACATCATCTCCCATCTTTTCTCATGGCTTCTAATGGCCTATGTTCCACTTTTTACCCTTCACCAAACAGTATGGGAATTTCATTAACAATATTAACAGACTTTCTGTGCTACTCTCAACAACTCTCTAACTTGATTTGCTCCCAATTCCTCCAGCTGCAAGGAAGTTTTAAAAGACATCTCATAGAGCTGAATGGAAGCCTCATTATTTGATAGGGTCCCTCTATACAGCTGAAGTAATCTTGGACATTTTATAACCTCTTGGGTGGTGCTTCAGTAATGTTTGATGGACAGCTGTTGTGGCTATTTGAATCCCAGTCTCTCTTTTATTGAGATACTCATCTCAGTAGTATCTGAACCCAAATAAATTGCTGCCAGCAATGAGATGATTTTAGTTTAAGCATAGAAAGTGTTTTAAGCTTAGTAGCAGCATAAGCCAGTTTTACTGTGGCTTCACCTTGCAGTATATGATGGGTAAGCCCTGTTATGTGCTAGACCCTATACTTAACTTTACCTGCTGCTGAATTATAGGATGCCTGAAGCCTACACATCCTCACAAGTATTGCTCCTCGTGATATATGCCAGGAAGTTGCTGGTAGAGTTGAGCACACAAGGCAATGCCTAGATCCAAGACATCTGCTCTATGGTGTAACAATGATGCTGAGTTGACTGAAACCATGACAAACTTTTCTTGTCACCCTAAATAACGGTTCGCTTATGGCAAATGAGTAGAGAATGACCCTGTAGTCTGTGTGCTCTCCCTCACACCGGCCAAGCACTTACCACTCAGTGCAGATCAGCCCTGGACTATGTAGCATTAGCTGAATCGATTCTACACTGGAGTTGGCAGGTCTAGAGATGGGATGATCAAGTGGGGCTACATCACTGGCCCCAATACCTGTCACTGCGGCAGAGAACCTCCATGTATGAAGCATCTGCAGCAATACAAGCTGCTTGAGTGTGAATGGTTTTCCAGTGACCTGGCAGAGTGCAAATGATCAGGGCAATCGCATGTGCATGGATGCATTGGGAAGCAGTATGAGAACACATCAAGAAGAAGCTGTATGGGCAGATCTTTTGCAACCAAACACTGTTCATCTTTCAGTTTCCCCATATTAAAAAGTGACTGCATACAATACTTAGTTATTAGCTTTGCACCACCTAGCTCACTAATAGCACCAGTGTAAGAACAAGGCAAGTGTGAGGAAACAGCCAGTTCCTGTTCAGTCCTTCCCACATTTTTGTCTAGCTTTTGAAACTCTAGATTCCTGTTTCCAGGAAGCCTATAAACTTGCCTGGTCTGCTGCAGAATATGAATGTGAAATATAGTCAAGCAGAAGCTCACATTGAATTAAACTGATAACTAGTGGCGTATCCAGCATGGGATGGGCAGGCCCCAACTTTGGGTAGGTGGGCAATTTCAGGGGACTGGGAGGGCAGGAGGGATGGGCGACCCACCTCCCCCCACTCCCTGCAGCTGGTCTTGTGGGGGATGATGGACGGACCCTCTGGCCAGGGGCTCCCAGAGACCCTGGCTGTGCACCCCGCTCTGGGAGGAGATGCTGCTCTCCAGCACGCACAGCTCCTGGCTTTCTTCCAGGTCCCATCGCCCCACGCCAGGCCAGGCTCTCCCAGGTGGCAGGCCTATCTTTTTTGAAGATCTCCTCTACCACTGCCGGCTGCCCACTCACTTGCCCTCCTCCCAGTGGCAGATTAACCACTAGGCCAACCTGGGGCCCCAGAAAAATGAGTGCTCCCACACCTGCACCCGCTCCGCCTGCCCGGCACTCCTGCTTGGGAGCGGGATGGGAGCGTGGGGCTTGGTCCACTCTGCCCGTCCCACTGGCACTCCACCTAGGAGCGGGGTCAGGGTGCGGGGGCTTACCCCACTTCGCCTGTCTGCCTGGCACTCCAGCTGGTGCGGAGACTTTCTCTGCTTCACCCACCCGGCCCTGGCAGGAATGCCAGGCGGGCAGAGTGGAGCAAACACTTGTGCCCTGACCCTGCTGCCAGGCTGGAGTGCTGGGTGGGTGGAGCAGGGCAAGTTCTGGGTCCAGAGCAGAGCCGGGGCTGGGGAGTTGGCTTATAGCCTAACTCCCGCCCACCCGTGGCTACACCCCTGCCCCAACCCCGCCCCTTCCTGCCCCCACTCCACCCCTGCTTCTCCTCTTTCCTGCATCTTTCCGCCCCTTCCCCTGAGCTTGCCCAACCCCCAATCCTCCCCCTTCCTCTCAGCGCCGCCTCCATGCTGTTGAACAGCTGTTTCACAGTGTGCGGGAGGGAGGAGGAGGAGTGGAAAAGCAGGGCTGGTGGCCCCAGACATTACTCGCAGACCCCCTGGAATACCCTCGTGGACCACCAGGGGTCCTTGGACCCCAGTTTGAGAAACGCTGCTTTAAGGTATTGTAGGCTCTGTTATTTTGGATTCCATGCTCTCTTCTCAGCTCTCACTGGGGACAGGTACTGTGCATACTTCACACCTACATTCTCTCAATAAGAGCTGTTCTTATCTATGGTATGATGAGCTGCCAACAAAACGATTGTAAAAGTCTGTAATTAGTGCAATTAGCTGTTTACACACTGGCCTCTAATGAATCCAGAGGAGTTTGTTATTGACGATTGAGTAAATGATCCACACTGAAAAAGTCAATGATCCACAAACTAAAAATTAGGAAAGAAAAGAACTCTGTAAAGGTGTCCTTGCATAACAGTCCATTATAATGCCAAGGAAATTGTTATGAACTATCAAGGAAATAATTATATGTTAGATCAAGTATGGGCAGATCTGTGTCCACTTGCCTACTGCTCTAGCAGCACAAAACAGTTGAAAAGTTGTATTAAGTCTACAGAATAGAAGAAGTCCTGGCTGGCATAATGTCAGCATGACTGGCTCTGTTCCACCCGCTCCTGGCCCCTTTCTCATCTAGTTTACAGCACATACTGGAGCAGGCCAAACACATGGCTGAGTGTGATGCCATAACTTGGAAATTACACTGGGGCTGAACTGGTCCCAGGCTGCCTCCAGAACTATGTGTGCATGTGAGGGTTTTTATTGTACACATGACTTTAAGCCACTCTTCTGCTCTATTCAGGTCCTGCACAGCGCACAGCTCCACCAGATCCTAGGATCTGGCTCAACGATTCTCTCATCTCCGCTCTTGCACATTCACTCTTTTTTAAAATGGATGTTAGAATAGTGGTCCTGGCCTTTCCTGGTTGTTGTTGTTACAATCTTGATATCATTGAGAGTCAAATTTTCAAAATCAAGGGGCCATTGGTGTGCAAAATTGCTTGTACAAAAACGCACTGACAGTTGCATGGATGTAGCATGTGCAAATGGTGCTAAACCAGCATTTTTCATCTCTACCCGCCCAATTTGCATGCACAATTACAATAATTCTAGATGAAGCTGTTGGTGTATTTTTGCACATAGTCCTTAGGCCTCCATTTTGGAAAATGTATCCCTTAACGTAGGCTGATGCACTACTCTTGACTTATAAGTTTAAGGTGCCTTTATGTGTTTACTTCATTTATTTCTTATATGAGAGAGCACAACAGCATGAGGTAAGGAGCAAATACTTGTGGCTAAATATCAGTGATGTTTATTATTTTCTGTCATGACTACCTTACAATTAATAACAATTTTTTGCCTATAATTAATGTTGCATTTCAGCATTTTAATAGCATCATTCATTGTATTTTAATGTGATACTCAGAAAAATAAGCCCCCCCCCAATCTGTGAACAAGTACTTACAGCTATAGAGCTTGGTCACTATTTGATTGATTGATTAATTCCTGGGTTTGTTAGGCCCAACTTTCAGCTTTTATACTAATAGAATTTGTGTGGGAAAAGCTAATTTACCTATCAGACGGTTTTTCTAACAGGACAACAATATGCTCATGCTGGCTTTCGAGGTGTGCACCCAAAATAGGGGTTGCCACCTGGAATCTACATGAATGATTATACTCTTTTTTTTCTTTCTTTTTTTGTGTGGGTTGTTTGTTTATATCAACCCACATCCTTTTATCTGGATAATTCAGCTTCCTGTTTGACTTCTGGATGCAAAAAAGAGAGACTGCAACTGAGGATTAAATGAGTTTTACATGGTGGCTTCATGAAATATGGACTTTGCATCATTTTGGGGTTTGTCATTCTCAGCATACTATTCTCTCTCTCTCTCTTTCTTTTTTAATTACATATAAGGCATCAATGATCATTGAACATATCCATGCTGGAGGAAGGTACTGCATTGCCATGCAGGTGTGCTGCAGAAAGTACAGTATATTGGAGTACTAGGGTTATTTTCACATCTTTCTCATAAGCACACAAGTGTGGAAGAAGTCCATGGAATAAAAGTTTATTTTACAAATTTTTGACTTTTTCTTGTTTGTACTAAGACTATAAAACCTGTTGCAGAAAGACAGAGAGTTTAGTTTTTGTAGTTTTCTGTCTTAAAGTATCTTTCAGGAAAAGAGTATCTTCACATCTCTTAAAGGTGTGACAGCTTTCAAATGCATTGTTGTCTGAATTGTTGATTAAACAAAATGGTGCTGATTGCAGCAGGGTGGCTAACTGTGGACAGGGGCAGCTACTACAACCTGCTCACTAAGAAGTCATTTATCAAAGTTTTATCTGATTTCAGAGGCATTGGATTTATCAGTCACAGTTTATAAATGGCATGTCAGGATCAAACTGAAAGGATACCTCACTCGAGTGCTGTTGTAAAGCAACTGTAAACAATCTCTGCAGATGTACATGTGTCCTTGCACTAGAAGGTATTTTATGCAACAAATAATTCAAACTACTTTTAATATTTATTCATTTTTAGATTTTTTGGGGGGAAGGGTTTGTTTATTTCTAATAAGCAGCAAAATTTTAAAAGCGCACACATCTGTAAGTAAAGATCAACCATACCGTATCAGTACAATGTTCCATTTACAAGGCTCCAGTTCTTGCTAGTACATTTACAGGAAAGCAGGATAGGAACAGTGATTTGTTGTTGCAGTGCCTTTGTAAAGTACAAAGGAGGCAGGAGAGGAGACTGTGAAAAGTTGAGATAAGTTTGTTTTAAAAGTGTTGAATAGAGATGCATACACTGAAGTGTAAAGCAAACTGAACAGATAGCACAGACATTAGTCACATGCCTTAATGGGCTATAGAAGGTTCTTTGATTCTATTCTAGATAGGTTCTATGATGAGCGTGATATAGAACCTAACTTTGGATGTCCTAGGGTTCATCTTCTCCTCAGACTGACAGCAATTTTCCTATAATATTTCCAGGCCATTCCCATTTGTCATGACTAAGAACATTCTAAGCAGAGCCAAAGATAATGACAAGCTAAATAGTACTACAAAAATATACTGCAGAAGATTCAGTACATAGACTTACAGTAGTTAGAGAAGGAAAAAAAACTTGAGAGCTTCGAGTTCATCCCCATAAGGGAAAGCTAAAATCACGCCAGATATTTAACTCATACTTCACTTGATCTCAGAAATAAACCCGTTGGATAATTGAACCTCAGAGTCTTGGATTTGACTTTTTGGATGATGAAACCATTTGAGATTCAAATGCAATGCTGAGGAAGTTTTATTAAACTTATAAAAATCCATTTGAATCTAAATTAACCTTGGTTGTTCTTTAACTAGTCTAACAAAGAAAGTGCTAAAACCCCAGTAAAACAGACTCATCTGAATTCCAGGACTTCTTTTTTTACCCAATTTTTAAGTTGCAAAATTAAAAAGCAAATTGTTTATTAAGGGGAGGAAAACTGCCAGACACCCTTTGAAAACAGCTACAACATCTTTAAGCGATTACGGAGATAAATCTTATTGTCTGTGGAAATGACTTCTGCACAGTTATTTCTTTTATTGCTGTGCTGAATGTAAAGCATTACTCAGTTTAATAAATCCTACTGTATCTCTCACTCTGTGTAGGCTGATATAAATATCTCCAGTTATGTCCTATTACCACCTTTGTACAGCTAATGTTAGGTCTTGATGACTGGTGGCTGATAAATGCAAAACCTCATTTGGTTTGTGAGTGATTGAGCGCTAACACTGTTTAGATTTCTTAATATACTTGTATTAGCATGAATAAGTAATGAGTATGCCAGGCTTTTTTGAATATTTGATTGTATCTTTATAATGGATTTGTGTCTCTCTCTTTGTGCTAATGTCATTGTAACTTTGTTGGTGTCATAACTCCAAACCTTTGCAATCGATCTTTATCAGTGCATTTTAAGTCAATTACCCTCTCATGGCCAAATTACTGTGTCATAATACTTTTCTTATAAAAGAATTCTGCTTATTGCATTTAGGATACAAATAGGTACTAATTCTACCTGTGGTATATTTCTCACTCATGAAGTTCATTGTGTTTTGTATTAGTATATTGCTCTGTGATCTTGCTGTACTCTCTTCTATCAGCATATTGCTAAAAAAGCTAGAAGACCTGTATATATATAAATTCTAGCCTCTCTTAACTTGTACTATTTATTAATAGAATACATGGTGTCTGATTATCAAACCATGTGGCCCAGGACTTTGACTTTTGAAAATTTGGACTATAATGTCCAAAATCTAATAAAAATGATCCATCGTTTTGGAGACGGGCAAGTACTGAAAAATACTAGCTTTGTCAAGGGCCTTGGAGGTGTCTGGTACCCCCAAAATTACTATGCACAGTTGCACTAGATTTTGTCTCATCAGCCTTCAGCACAACTAGTCTTGACACATTCAGAAGAAAATTAAAGGCGTGGAGGAAAGGAACAGGAGATGAAAGATGAGCACTTCACGGGATTAGCAACTCTCTAATGAATCTCAAATCTATTCTGTTTTTTCCATTTAAAAAAAATCTGGATGGGAAAATAGACTAATACATTTAGCATATAATTAGGTATACTTTGGGCCTATATTGTGCTGCTTTCTTTATGTAAAATAAACCTCCATTTTAAGATGCAAAGCCCATGCTTTTCCAGTCCTGGGACACTCTTGAGGAGAAACTTCCTGTCATGAAAAGTTGTGTTGGTAGACGTGCTGTGATTTCAGGCCCTAACAGATCTAAAATACATTTCTGATATAAGGCAGGCGTTGAACCCTGGGCTCTAGAGGCGCACAGCTGTAACCAACTATGCAGGGCTTGACTGTGGGCTTTATTTCCAAATAAGCTAATAACAATATAATGTACATTTCAACAGCCCAAACTTGCTTTCTAAATTTGGCTGTACCTTGGGTTCTTAACTGAGTAAACAGTACAGGATGAAATTAATGAGCCCCACTTGCTACCATAAGTCAGCAGGCATCTAGCAAGAGGTCCCTGCGGGGTTAAAACACCTGCTAGCAGGGTATGTCAAGAGAAGAAACCAGCCAAACTGTTATAGACGGCTGCAATCAAAAAACATCCAGTGAAAACATCCTCCCCAGGCTTCTTAGTGACAAATGCACCAATTCAGACTTTCCTGCACATTTATGGCAACCCCTCTCCCCTTGTTTTTCTAAGGGTTCCTACATTCTGAGGGGGCCTACAGCTTCATTCTGACTTGCCTGCAGCCTTCAGTCATGCATCATTTTCTTATTCACCCCCCCACATACTCATGTCTTTTACTCAGACTGACTCCCTGTGGATTCCTTTCATATGTACCTAAGCCACCCCCCCCATTCCCTTAAGACATGTGGAGTGCATTCTATGCATGGGTCAGAGGTGTGCATATCTGTTCCTGTGAGAAGGAGCCATAAATTACATAACTTGGCAGAATTACCTGGAAGAATCAGATGGGTCAGATCTCCCACTGTTCTTTCGCAGCGTGAATGAGTGGGGCATGGTCTGCTGTTGCCAAGTGCATAAGCATCCTTACCTCCTCCCTGGGGAAGCTTAGCCTCTGAACTTTATCAGATGAGCAGATGCATACTTTGGGCTGGTCTCCAGATTCATCTTTAAAAATGTGAGTCACTCAGTGTTGGCTACAGAAAGTCCTCTCATGGCACCTGTCTGAATATGAACTGTGAGTCCATGCTGGGCAAATAACTTTGGAGAACAGCAAATTTTAGTAATGATCACAATTCCTAAGTCACCACAAGTTCTCCCCCTTCTTTATGGAAATATGATGCTACTAATGTAAAGATGACTTTAGTTGAATAAACCATTCCCTCAATATACTTGGATATTGAAAAAAATACTCTATATGAGTGCCCTCCTATCTTTGCTGTCCTTGCTTTACTCATGTCTGATTTGCAAAGACTCTTCGGTCTTCCTAGAATGAAGGTAATAAGAACATAAGAACGGCCGTACTGGGTCAGACCAAAGGTCCATCTAGCCCAGTATCTGTCTACCGACAGTGGCCAATGCCAGGTGCCCCAGAGGGAGTGAACCTAACAGGCAATGATCAAGTGATCTCTCTCCTGCCATCCATCTCCATCCTCTGACGAACAGAGGCTAGGGACACCATTCTTACCCAAGAATGGTGGGGATGGATTATCTTGTCTACAGGAGATGTGCTTAGAGGATGTGCCCTTAAGTATGTAATCACAGAGACTTTTAATAACACTAGATAAAAATCATAAAACATAGGAAACCTAAAATAAAAATGAAATATATAGAAAAGCTTTACTAAAAAAAGTAGATGGTGCAATTGTTCATGATGTTTGAGAGCTTTTGTTAGATTAAAAAAAATAAGGGTGACATTTTCAAAGGATGGACGTAACTCTGTTATCACTAAGGCCAATGATAAAACTCCCTAAACTTTCAAATTAACCTAACACATATGCCTATAGAGCTTAGCTAGGACTTTGTAGCAGAAGTAACTTGTGCATTATATGAGTGAGTGATTGAGAATCCAGAACTTCCATAGTTCAGAACATATATCTTCACTGCCTCCTAACTTTTCATCTGTAGATCTCAAAGTGCTTCACAAAGAGTGTAAGTATTAGAGCAGTAAAGAGAAAGGTAATTCTGTTTCATGGAGCATTTTTATATTATAAAATATGGTTTTATTCTGATTAGGAATGAAAAATAAAAATTTCAAAATTCTCCATGAAAGGTAATAGAGCCTTAGCTCCAGGCCAGTCTAGTTGGTGGGCTGCCACAGACCCGGAAAGCCCTGGGGTCTGTAGTGTTAATTTAAATGGAATAAAGGAGCCCAAAGAATCAAAGGTATTAACATGACCCTGAAACTGTCCTACATTAAACAATTTTAAACAAGGTTCAGGGTTTGATATACAGAGACTTCAGCCTGCTTAGTGTCACAGCATAACCAGTCCTTGAGCTATATCAGTAGGCCTTTTTGTTTGGATTAATTCAGTCGTCTGTCTCCCCCTTGCACCTTTTCCCATCAACATTTATTTGTATAGGGTATTGTGATGTTTTATGAAAATTTCACTCACTTTTGATGATTGTGCTTACAATTAGGGTAACTTTGTAGGCCCAGTTACTACAACAGGTTCCCACCTCTGAGGAGGGCTGCCTCAGGAAGCCCTGCAAGGCCAGGCTGCTGAGGAGCTGGGACTCTCAGGCCTGACAAGTTCCTGACTCCCTGTCTGTTGCCCAAGTGAGCCACCAAGAAGTTCGGTGCCTGGAAACCTGAGCTGCCAAGAAGCTGGATGATTGAGCTGGCAGGAAACCAGGAATTTTTTGGGTGTCCATCGGATCTTTGCCTAGTTTCTGGAGGAACATGATTAAAACTGAAATGTCTGAGGAACGTTTTGGTTTCAATGAATTGTCAAATTCCGACAAAAAATGTTTCATCAGAATTTTATTGGCCAGCTGCAGTAAATATAATGAATCCCATTTTAGAGCTGAGCAAATTGATTCACAGAAGAATGAAGTGTCTTCCTGGTCTCCTGATGCCTGTTCAGTGCTCTGTCCACTGAACTACCCTGACTTCCCATCTGTGTGTGTGTCTGTCTCTCTGAAGATTGAGAGGCTGCTGCTCTCCATCACCATTCAATCTGGAAAGTTTATATAAAATACTATTTTAGCATAAACAAGTTTTGATATTCAGCAACGGTTTTCTCTATGAATCTCATAATTTGCATAAGGCAGACTTACCTAGATGAAACTAAGGAGTTCGATGGTTCCTTTCGCCTTTCACCTCCTTATGCTCTTTGGATGGATCTAGGAACTGAGAAGCTTTTTTTCATTTCTTTCCCTGGTTGCTCCCCCACTTTTGGACCATAATAAACTCTTCTCCTACTCCCATCACATGAAAGCTTTTTCTGGATAGCTATCAATCTATCCATTCCTAGATTCAAATATTTAAAAATCTACTTCTTTCTTATGGAAAGAATATATTCTTATGAAAGCTATATTGCATGGAGAAGTCACCTGCAGATATTACTTGTGAGAAAAGCAGGACCTGAGAAAGGAGCTGATGACACTTTCGTTTATTTTGGTCCGTATATAAACATTTCCATGGTGATTAGCACTTTAAAAATACCAAAGATAGATAGATAGGTATAAGAAACTGCTGCAAACAGCAATAAGTAATGAAGTTAAAGCTTTTGGGTTATAGGACTAACTTCCCCCCTTAACAGCTCCCGACCCTGAGTCATTCCTTTTGAAGTTGCAACTCACAGAACTATCTGACCCTGCTAAAAATTTGAAGGCTGCTTTATGCATAGAGAAGCTTCACTTATGTTAAATTTAACCACCTAGTACTCTTACTGTTTTTTCGTTTTTTTCCATCTTTATCTCTGCTTCATGCCTCAAAATACACAGATAATTTTCATATAAGAAAGGCAGCATTCATTATCCAAATGAACCCACATCTTGGTTAAAAAAATCATGGTAACTTCCCATGTTATAGAAGTTATAAATGACCCCTGCCAATCATTGGACACCTGCCTGTGTGTTTGTTCAGGCCTGGGATCCTAAATCTGTGCCCTAATTCAGGTCACTTAATGACAGTGTTGAGTGCTCTCTCTCTGCCATCTGGCAGATTACCAATAAGAATAAATCATATGAAGATGGAATAATGATGTTGCTGGCACCTGTCTGACAGGCTGAAGTCCATTCACTTGTAAGCCACATCATACTCTGAAAATTTAACAGAAACATACTGCTCATACCTGAAGATGAACCGAAGTGGGTCAACAAATATTTCATATGTTGGCACCTGTAGGTTTGGAGAGCAGAGTAGAAAGGCTGCATTTTACCAACCCTTTACCAATGGTTTGTTAACCTGCCTACTAGTCTGAGCAAATTTGCTATGAAATCCCATTGTTGCTGAATGCCATTTCAGGTTATGTCTGAGTTACATTAATGGAAAATAAATAATCAAACAAACAAGAAAAGTTAATGCCAAATGGTACATATAGTGTAAAAGCCTGTTTTGGAAGGAACACAGTATCTGGGCCATATGGATACAGGAATGCAGTAATAGGAAGCTGCAGGTCCAAATGTTGTTTTAACAGAACTGTCTCCCTGCCATCATCATCTTCACTCTGCTAGAGATGTCGTTACAAAAAATCTGCTTATTCCAATCAGTGCTGACTGCTGCCTTAATGGTGAAAGACACAAGTTCTCTTACTGTTTTGGTACAGAGAAGCAGTAGGGATTATTAAATAGATGTTCTTTGTGCACCAAGATTCAGCTTTTCTTTAGTGTCTAGTATGGCCCCAGTGTCCTACTCCCTTCTATAACTTGGAAGTGATGGCTCCAAAACAGGTCTTGTCTTTTTTCAGTTTGTGGCATGACCCACAGCTCAATCTCAGGCACCAAATATGCAGGATTTGATGACTGAGTTGAATTATTCCTTTTATTTTAAATAATTTTTAAAAATAATATTAGTCTCCCTACTTGTTTGTTTTTGTTTATGACCTCAAAACTATCATAGTCACGCTTTTCTAAAGTGAAAATGCTGAAAACAGTATGAAGTCTTTTGAGACTTTTATGTAGTAAAATGGCATAGGTTTGATTGTGTGGCCGTACTGTAAGGAGAGTGCCATGAGGGGAAGTTTGAATGGGAGGAGGAGAAGAAAATGAAAATAATTTCAAATGTATACATATTAGAAGGGAAGGATTTAAAACTGTGTTCTCCATACTCAACTTCGAGAGGCAATATTTGGCTTTGAGTACTGGATCTGTATACAATCCTAATATGACAATTAAGACTTTCATTGCAGTAACCAATCTTTTCACTTTTACAGTTCTGTTTCAAATTCAATGACTTTCCGCTTTCAAAGCTGGTTGTGGGCATGTAACAACTTTTAAAACTTCTCTCAGATTTGAAAATCTTTCCTCTTTGTTGATAACATCCATATGAACTAGGGTACACTGGTGCAACCTCTTCCACTTCCCTGGAGTTACTCATTATTATTTGTTCTACTGTGGCACCTAAGAATCCCAGTCCTGTACCAGAGCCCCACTGTACTTTGTGCTGTGCAAACACAGAACAAAAAGACACTGTCTGCCTGAGCAGAGCTTACACGTGTAGTTGGGGAGCAGCATTTAGCTCAATGAGCCACTGACCAAAGTATGGTCAAAAATACTACTGTGTGGTTAGTTTATTTCACAGACAAGTATGAAGACTGATTTTCTTACTTGTAGTTTAAAGATGGGATTTTTCAAAAGTATTCAATGGGTGCAGTTAGGCCAACACTGAGTGCTTTTGAAAATCCCACCCTAAATCGACAACATCAAAGAATAGAGGATGAAGAACATCACCTAGGTATTACTTTTGTGTCTTGTTTGTTAAAAGATTTTTGTATAGATTTTTTTAAAGTAGCCGTGGATGACCACTTAAGTTCATTGCATATTTCTACTAATTCACCAATTTAATATGTGCAGTTACAAGATTAGTCCATGAGTTTTGTCTTTTGTAAGCATCTTTGCACAATTCAGACGTTTCTAGCACAGTATCCTATCATCATTTACATCCTATTGCTGGCCTCAGCAGAGTGTGGGAATACTTTGTGTACTCCATATATCTTATAAATGAACAAACTATTTGGAATTTTGAAGTCCTTACTTTCTGAACAATAATTTCATGCTGTGCAATTAAAGTAGTGGTAGTGATGTAGATATTTTATTCATTTCAGCTTCATTCTGTGCTATGTTTTTTTTTAAGCAGGCCTTTTCTACTGTATTTCCTATGATGTAGAGAACTAAAAATTTAAAACTCAACATTTTTTTGCTAAATCTCATTCTCCACTAAATGACTAGTGGATTTGAATGCCTATAGGAAACCACAGCTCTGTAGATTTCATCCTGATTATTAAACATTGAATGTGAGCAGCTAAGCAAGTGAAGAGAACAGATATACTCCAGTTTATGTAAAGTTAGTAATGAAAATAAAAATTGTGGTCTGTATAGATGTTGTTTGCTTTACATTATATTTATACAGTGTATCTTTGTTTTACACTAAAGTTTTTTAAAGATATGACAAGTGATTATTTCTGTAAGCATGTACTCTATCCATTATTAAATTGATTATTCAAATCTCATTTAAAACAAGAAGCCAGATGGCAATATTCCAGTCTTTGTTGCTACTGGCAACCACCAATCCCAAACTGAATGATTTTCCATGTTTTATTGCAGATGAGGGGATTTCTTCATATGTAATAAAAAGTAGAGAGAACTAATAAGCAATTAAAAATGAGATTCTTTTATTGATTATTTTAGACTAATCTTTTCATTGACAGAGTTGCACTTTTTTTGTTGGCCCTGTAAGTATTAGGTCTGTTTCTAGGTACAATAACTTTCTTTCCTATGTTCATTTTTATTAGAGTATTTTTGTTGTTATTCAGTTTTCACAGAACCATAAACATATTTTTACATTTTCAGGGTAACTGTTATTTTAGGATCCTAATGAGGGTGCCTTACTAATTAATCAAAATAATGAGTGTCCTGTGAAATTTTAGAAAAACAAAACTAGAGATGGTTCAGAATCTAAACATTGGCTGATTGCTGATACTTGGGATTCAGGTCAAAGAAATATACACATATCTGTGTGTATACCTCAAAATCATATATTATTACGTAGTAATGCCATTTGAAGAAATGATGTTTAGTGTCCCTTCGGCTGAGCCCATGTTCAAGACTCATTGTGAGACTCAAGTGTTTTGGCCTATCTTCTAGTGAACATATTGCAAAGTGGGTTTAGCAATGTGGGTTCTGCAGCCAACTTCTCAAATCAATTGGTCAAAACCAAATAATTTTAAGATAAGGGGAGGAGAATCAGATTTGCTTCTGAAAAAGAAACATTTCTGTTGTAAATGTTACTTAATGGCACCTAGATATTGCAGTGACTGTCACCTTAGAAAAGATAACCACAATACTAAAGTGAAAGATTGGCCATTTTTTCAATAGGGTGATTATGAAGGGAGATGTCTGTCTTGCAGTACAGCTGACTTGCTCGTGAACACTTGATGCGCATATACTGACAGGCATGAGGACTTGCAGCTGCACCTGCCCAAGCTCCAGGCAGCCTTTGAGCACAGCAGGGCTATCTGATTGGCCACTCTGCCAGAATAGCTGAAGAAGTCAGCAAGCCTGCACTTACATCCACCAGCAACGACTGATCTGTGGCTGCTCAACACTTATGCCCACAGCTGCTATGGCTCCTGCTCCTTCCCCAGTGTGCCCTGCTTCCCTACTGACTTCCCTACTGCTTCCCTACTACTTCCCTACTGCTTCCCTACTGACTTCCTGACTTTGGCTGTGAGCCCAGGCTTTGGTTCCTGGCTCCAGCTCTTGAGTTCGGACTCCTGCTGTGACCACTAGGCCTTGCTCCTGCTCCAACCACTCCTACATCCCAGTTTACCTGTGTGTTGAGTGTATACTAACTAGGCACAAATGGACCCTACTATTAATAGCAATTGGTCTTGTGCTGCATCCATTTTCCCAACCCTTCTTTCTCCTTGGGTGTCCTTGGCCCACGATGAAATTAATGACAAAATTCCCATTGTTTTCAAAATGTGCCATTGGGACATTTGGTCTACATAATATTTCTTTTTGGGTCTGGGACCTGTCATTTTGTATGTTAGTAAATTTTGTACCATGTGTATGGGTGCCATACACAATTTTGGCTGCATACATAATCCCCTCTGAGAGAGGCTGAGAAAATGAGCCATAAGTGACAGACGTTGGTCACATAGCTTAATGCGCTTCTGATGGCAATCATATACTAACGTGATAAGGACTGTACAATAGAATATACAATTAATAAAATACACTTTTATCCTGTATATCCGTTTTAAGAAGGTTTCAATTTCTACATTAAAAGATTTTCGCTGCATCCTTTTTTCTTTTTTAAAAAGCACTGTTAACAACAAACACAACCAAGTGCCATAATTCAGAGACTATTTACATTATGGTAATTTCAAGGAACAAAGTATTGCCTATAAGTGCTCTAATGGCAAAAGTGTGCTAGCGTTCATGTTCAGTTTCTAATCAAACATTGCAAAAATTCATTAATCAGTATTTCATAGTTCATTACAGTCTGACTAATTTTGAAATCTCTCATGTAAATTGATTAAATGTCTTCAGCGTTCAGATAAATGGGCTTTTGTTTTAAGCAACCTTTACTGAGAAGTCCATATTTCTCCATGACTGAGTTCTGGTAACATTTGACTGTCATGCCTGACATACTAGCCAGTTGCCATTTCACCCCTTCTGTCCCCACTTTCCAAATATCTCATTGGCCAATGGAGAGAAAAAATATTATTAAATTCTCTTTAGACATAGCAGGTCATCGTTCTAAGTGCTCGGCCATTTATTGTAATAATTCAATAAAACTTTTATTTATTTATTAATACAATTCTTGCCCTGTTGTATAAAGGAATTGGTTTGTTAATGTGTATTTTAAATAGCAGACATATGAAAGTCCTAGGTTGATGCTCAAACACCTTTTTCCAGAAAAGAGCTGCATGAGGGGAAAATTATTCTGCTGGCACAATTACAGCCTTAGAGCCTTTGCATGCACAGGTGTTCTTGAGGTAAATTGGGGTGCAAGCAGCCTCCCTATCTCTCCCGTGCACCCACACAAGTGGCAGCCATATGTCACCCAGGACTGGGCACTGCTATTCTGCAAAATGCCTCGCTGCTCCACTCAGAGCCTAATCCAAAGCCCATTGAAGTCAGTGGAAATTCAGTGAGCCTTGGATCAGAACTTCAACTTCATGTGAGCATTGCAAGGCTTATCTAAGCCACTAATAAGGAAAGTTGAGTTACCGCACTAAAAATGCCACATGTCCTGTCCCATACAAACAAACAAACTGCCAGTTGCATTATGTGCTGGTGCTTTCTTTCCTTCCCATGTAGTCATTGATACAAACTAAATGCTGGTGAATGCACAGTCCTAGCTGCAAAAGGTACAATCGGGTCCCTGTTTAGCTTATTTACCAATCTGTTTAAAATTTCCCTTGTGCATATGAGGTTCTTAATCACTTTCCACAAGTATTCCTGAGGATTAAACTTGAACACCTCAATGGTCCCAGAAAGTGAACACAAAAGGGGCTGAAGATGGCCAGCACAAATTAATGTCTTAGTTCAAGCCAATGCTGGTCTTCATCATAGTTTGTCATATCTGCCCAACTCCAGTTGTGATGTCTCTTCAGAATTCCTGGCTGGACTCAAGTATGTCCAGTAACTGGATTTTCTCCATATCCTTCTTTTGGGTTTGAGCAGTAATTTCATAGTTGTCTGATTACTGTGTTGCACCTTATGCACATCTCTGGCTGCACTACACACACACCAATAAAAGAAAAAGAACAAAATAATTTTCAATCCTCTACTCATCTACTTTCCCTGCTTCTGCAGTGTTGCTGCTCTGTGCAGTATATCTGATCTGCCAGCCTTGCTGACAGGCCTCTATGCTGCTTTGTGTGGCACTGTCAGTGGGCCTTCCCCACAGGCACTGAGCAGAAGAACTACAATTCGCTAGTTTATGCTAGGTATCAGACTGGCAGCTAGATGGCATCAGGATTGGGACGGAGGAAAAAGGACACCACCAAATGTCACCTGACCAGACAAGGGAATCTGGTTCACAGTCAATCTGAGTATTGGCCTTGCCACTAATTTCCCATTTTTGACAAAGTTATTGAATTGTTTGCCCTGATTCTGCATCGTTGGGTAAGTCAGAGAGGTGTATAACTTCCATGTTATCTTCTAAAATAGTAATACAGCAAAGATGCCAACAGTTACTCTTTCTGTGCTTCACATTGCACTATTGTGCTATGTAATGTTTTAGCACTGTGTTTTAGATCCAAGAATCCTCATCCACTGATCAGTGGTCATACATGGGAAAAATATGATTTTAGATTAGAAGTAAAATGCTAATAACCATTATTTCCAAGTTTGCCAATACTTACTCTTTTTATAATTCACCAATTCACTTATTATTCTGTGGAAAATGTTAGTGTCAAAATTCAGCTAAATCAGCATCCTCTTGGCTTTTAAACTGTTTTGGGATTTATTCCTGAATGATCTAAAATAGCTTCCATCCCACCCAATCACACTAAGATATAAAAAATTAAGGGTTTTGTTTTATGCAAACTCACCTTAAGCTGATAGAAAAGAAGCAGCCATGACCTTCAATTGTGTAAGGAAGTCTACAGTATTATAATTTTCTACTCAGAGCCAGGTTTTGGTCACTTGTTATGTCAAATAAACCTTCAATTTATATATTAGAATGTGGCATCACAGCTACATATCTGACACTCCATGTTACCCTTATGAACATAAGAGTTACCATACCAGATTACAATTAATAGTTCTTCCAGTCCAATATCCTGACTCTGACACAACCAGTACCAGATTTTTCACAGGAAGGCGCAGAGCTCCAATAATTGATATTCAGGTAATAGCATGACAATGGATGGCAGCATATTCCTAGTCCCAAGCAGTTAATGGTTTGTATCCTGAAGTTTTAGAGTTGATATCCTTACTCCAGTTTTGTTCCTGCTAATGTAACTATGGAGGTTATATTTGGATTGATTTTATATATATATATTTATAAAACTAATCTTGTCTAATCTTTTTTGGAATCCTACTAAACTCTTGGTCTCAATACTATCTTGCAGCCATGCGTTCCAGAGGTTACTTATATACCACCTTATTTTTTCCTTTTATCAAAAAAGTATTCCCTGTATTTAAACTCATTAATTTTTAATGTCATTGGCTACTCCCTTCTTTTTGTGGTCTGAGAGAGGAGCATTCATATAAAAAGGTCATTTCACACCATTTTATATACTTTCATCACTTACTCTTTTGTCTCCTCTTTAAACTAAATACTTCTAATCTTTTAAGTGTTTTCTCACATGGAAGAGTTTTAATGACACTAGTTGATTTGGTTGCCCTTCTCTGTTTGTTTCTGCTGTAGCCTTTCGTGAGATGTGGTAACCAAAACTGAAATACGAAACCAGCTGTTTTTAAATGATCTGTCATCTTGTTTGCATTTTTTACTTTTGCTATATGTTGAGCTGAAGTCTCTGTTGGGGTGTCCACAGTGACTTGGGTTTTTTTTTTCCTGCCTGTTTACAGTTAATTTAGAATCTTTCAGTGCATTTGAATAGTTCAAATTGTTCATTATCTTGCACAATGACTGTAATCATATTCATCATGTTGCTGTATCAACTTAGATTTGTTAGGTTCTTCTGAAATTCCACAAAAATCTTTAATCTTGACTAACTTAAAAAATTGTCATTTCCAAATGTTGCTATCTCTCTGCTTCCAGAGCATTAACATTAAAAAGTCTTGCTTGTTACAAGCACCTGAGCTCAGGTTGAAAATTGACCATTTATTCCTACTATTTGTTTCCTAGCACTTAACTTTACTTCTCACTGAGTAACTCCTTAGGTTCCTTAACAGCTTATTGTGGGAGGCTTTATCAGAGCCTTTTTGACATTCCAATTAAATTATATTTATTGGTTCTCCTTTTGATCTGAATGACATTATTTCTATGTCTTTGTGGTCAAACATTCATTTACTAAATTGTTAATTCTGCTGAAATTGTTATGGATTAAGTTCCCTTGTTATAGACCCTGTTTTACATTTTAATGTGGTCTTAAGATCATCTGTGAAGGAAGTACGGAACTCTGAAACATAAATAAAGTTTCATTAAAAGTTTTCTAAAGCTTTAAATACTGTGCATTTCAGCTTGTCAACAGAACACCAGGGTCATCTCATTTAAATTGCCTCTGGTAACAGGACCAAGACCCTCAAAAACCCAAAGGCTTTGAATTAACCTAATATATACACTAGTTTAATTTGTATTTCATGATTATTTCACCAAGCTAGTTAATTTTATTGTCATAAATTTTCTCTTTGTTGCTTCACCCCTTTGCAGTCTTCATTGGCTGAGAACCAGAAGCAAAGTAAACCAACAAAATGCATTAGAAACCTGCCAAGCAATTGGTTTCCCTGGAAACTGTAAGCACAAGAAAAATATCCAGTGGTCAGTAGCTCTTCTCTTATTACCTTTAGGTTTTGGTGTTTTAATGATTGGAGGTTCAGTTGTAAGCTATTGTATATACATAAAAATATATATGGTACTGAAGTGAACCATTTAGCAGTAAAAGTTATTTTTCAGAAATACTGGCACACAGCCCAAGAAGACTACCAGAGATCTGTGCAACCATTGTTGATATTTTTCAAAAGTATGTGTATATATTTGTTCCTACGGTTGCTCTTTTTCATTAGCACCTCTTTCAGGGCACATGCTGTAACCAGGGCTGGATTAACTCTCATGTGGGCCCGGGACTATTAGATTTTGTCGGGCCCCTGGGGGTTTGGAGTGAGGGAGTGGGCCCAGGGGTGGGGCAGGAGATTGGGGTGCAGGACGGGATGCAGCTCCAGCTGGGGGATGGGCTCTGTGGTGGGACCAGGGATGGGATGGGGATTGAGGTGCAGCAGGAGGTTCGGAGTGTGGGCTCTAGGTGAGAGTTTGGGTGCAGGAGAGGGCTCAGGGCTGGGACGGAGATTGGGGTGCAGGAGGGAGTGTGGGCTCCAGCTGGGAGGTGCTTACCTCGGGCGGCTCCTGGTCGGTGGCACAGCAGGGCTAAGGCAGGATCCCTGTCTGCCCTGGCTCCGCGCTGCTCTGCTCCCTGAGGTGGCCGGCATGTCCGGCCCCTAGGCAGAGGGGTCAGGCTGCTCTGCACAGTGCACACTGCCCGTGTCCGCAGGGGCTGTCCCCACAGCTCCCGTTGGCTGCAGTACCCGGCCAATGGGAGCTGCGGAGCTGCGGGTGGGGGCAGCATGCAGATATTCTCTGAATACCTCTCACCTGTGGGCTTCAGAGAGACACTGGTGAGCCGGCGCTCGCAGTTCCAGCGCTGGTGGGGGGTGCCGAGGCTTGGGGACTGGTGTCCAGCCCACGGTGCGGAGACTTTGCCATGGGCCAGATGAAAAGAAGCAGTGGGCCGCATCCCACCCGTGGGCCCCCTTAGCCTGAGGCCCTGGTCTGCAGCCCCTAAACCCCTGCATTAATCCAGCCCTGGCAGTAACATCTAAGTAGTGATTTTTCTAGCTGTTCTTTTTCCAGGTCATCAGAGCTCGTAATTTCAGTGACCTTTCAACCAAAGGTTTGACCTTTATAAGATGAACTACTCACAACTTCAATTTTAATTTGTGTATTCCTCCCATTCACTCTGTGGGCATGTATTGCCTTTCTGGTCCTTTCTAAGTCCAGCAGATAGAGTCTGTGTTTTCAGCTACGGAATTCCAACAGACTAAGAAAAGAAGTTTTCAGAAAATGTGCTTCATTTCTGGTTCCTCCTGGTCTCTTTCTTTGCTTTTTTCATACAGTGTTGTGTTTACATATTTAAAGAACTACATCTTCAAGATTCAGTTACTCATGGAGCTGAATTTTTAAAAAGAATTTTAAATGCTGGCTTATTCACACAATTAGACTCTGATCCTGTAAGGTACTGACTCCATCAGGAGATAAGGATCTAGCATCAACCAGGAGATCTTCAGTGCTTCACAAGACTAATTTCTTATTGCTAGGAAAGAAACTTCTCACCTGAGATACAAATAAAATGGAGTCCAATCCTGCCACCCCTTATTGTGTGAAAAGTGCTTATTCATGTAAACAATCCCAGTGATTTCCTGGGACTGCTCAGATGACTTAAGGTTCCTGGGATAAAGCCCATTGGACATAAGGAATACTGAAGAGGATATTTAGTATCTGCTGTCCCACACCAGCAACATAAAAGTTAATTTTTATTAAGGGGAAATTGTGATGTGTCCAGATTTTGTTCAATTTTTTTTCTTGAGATAGGTCATACCACAGTTCAGTGCACTAAACATTAACATCTGGATTCTGGGAGTAAAATTTGCACAAGGAACTTGGTTCCAGAGTCTAGCCCCTTGTTAGACATATGTGCACAACTAAATCACCAAAGTTGTCCCACAGTTTGACACAATTAACCATATTTGCTCAGGTGAAGTTGTCTGTTTCTTTCTGGTGACACCCCTGCAAGTTTGAGGTAACGGCTGGGTTTTCCCAGTAGTTTGTCCTGCTCTCCTAGTAAAAAATTGTAGCTCTGCAAGGCTCAGCAGAGAAGCTAGGACGGATTCTGAGCTGAAAAGACTGCTGCTTCTAGTCCACGCCCCATACAGCACTTTGCCTCTAGATGCAGGCTCTAGATAACATTTATTTCTATAGTGGAATCCTAAGCAAACACTTTCCTGACCAGAATCCAAATGGTTGTTAAAGTATCATTTTTTCAGCTTTCTGTGGCTGTCTTTGCTGCAGCTTCATTTTCAATATTTCTGAATTTTACCTCCTCTATCAGTGGTGGCATTTGACTAATAGTTGTAACTAAAAGCACCAGCCTGTCTACAAGGCTGTGCTCCTGGTTTGCTTCCTCTAGCAACTTCAGACCAGATGCTTTCAGTAAAGATATTGTAGTTAACATCAGGTGAATAGAACACAAAAAAATATTTTAAAACAAATCTTTGAGTTATCTCAGAGGCATCTTGTACCAGCACTTAAAAGAAAACAGTCCTTGGAGTGCTATATAAACCAAGCTTTTGTACGTTAAAGGTTTGAAACTGTTTAACCCTCATTTCAGTAATATTTTGTGGGTATCACTTGCATATATTTTCTATTTTAATATCTTAAAGTAGTGTCACTATTGTCACTGTATACAAGAACCATCTAAAAATGTGGTCAGCTATTGTTAATTTATTAGGGGGGATTGCCAAAGGCACAAAGAGGAGTAAGGTGCTCATCTTCCATTAACTTTCAATGAGGCCTTTGAAACATCTCGTGCTAGATTGATTATAACCCCCCAAATGCTGGTGTGTGGAGACATTACTTAGATTGAACAGCAGGATTTTGAGGGTAATTGTGTTCTTGTGTTCTTACTGTCTGTAATGCACCTAGCACACTTTTGGAACTATATAAATAATATGTAAGGACTCCCCTGGTGGGGTAAAGGGAGACCCTGTTGTGTCAACAGGGAATGGTGGTATTCCTTTGACAGCAGAAAATTGCTTTTGTTTATTACAAGAAGCTTATTTTCTCTCAGTAAATGACTATTTATAAAAAATGGCCTCCTCCTAGGTGCCCCCTCATGGCCTCAGGGCAGGCCTGCAAGTGGCAGCTTTCCTCAGTTTCCTAGTAAGTTCAATACAAGCATGTCCTCAAGTCCATCACAGATTATTAACAAAACACATTACAAAAGTTCACAACCACTAAATCCCACAATGTACTCCATTTCATCCCGTGCATGTGGTCTTTAAAACTGCTTCCTTCTCACCATTCTTATGTCTTTCATCAAACCTGGAATCCAGCAGTTCTCCTTTGTCCCTCTGCTGGGACAGCCAACCCAGCTCTTCCTTCTGGAACACAACCCCACTCTACCCAATAGGAACTCGCACAGCCATTCTTCTGGGAGTCCCTCATGGTTCCTCTCCTGCCCCTTAGCTCCGGCTCTCCGGCTTAGAGCCAGGAGGTAAGTCCCTCTGCCACTCCTCCATCCTTCAGCCTTCTCTAGCCCTGGCTCTTTGGTTTGGGAATGCCAGCCAGCAGACCCCTTGGTGCTCTCCTGACTTCAGCTCTCTCCCAGGAACCGCTCTTCCTGACTGAGCCAATCTGCTCTGACCCTCTGGCAGCTCCTTCTACCAGGCCTCTTATAGGCCAACTGGGTGCATCTGGACTGGAACAGAAGAGCTGAGTGCTGTTTCATTAAATAGGCCAACTATCCTGTTACACCATTTTTGCTGATATCTTGGATTATAATACTATTGTTTTCAGTACTGTTTGCAGCCACAAATCAAGTGTATCTTAATTTTGGTTTATACCCACAATTTGTTGTAGGGAGAAAATTGGAGGCCATTTTTTAAAGAAAGACCCCAAAATCCATTCTATATTTATATGTAATAGTACTGCCCTCCATCATGCACACAAATTCTGTTGATGATAATGTGATTTGCACCTCAGAACAAAACTGGTACTGAAGACCATTGTGGAGGAAGATGGACTAGTAGACTAAGACCACAGGTCTTAGACTTAGGAGACCCAGGATGTATGCCTTGCTCTGACCCTGACCTACTGTGTGACTTTGGGTAGCTCACTTCAGCTTTTGGGTAGCTCTGTTCCTCTGTTATCCCTATTTTCTGTCTTGTCTACATAGATTGTCATCTATCTGCAACAGGGGTTGTCTTAATATGTGTTTGTGCAGTGCCTAGCATGATGAGACACTGACTTGATCAAGATTGGTTAATGCTACCATCCTGCAACTAATTATAATGGTAAAAAGAGGTTTTCCTTGGTAAAACACGTATTAAATATATAATCTCAAATGTACTGCAGTTGCTAGCAATAAAGGAGGGTAAGGTAAAAATAAGGAGGAGTTTCTTTGGTCTGAATTTTCTTGTCTTTATTATTTCATTCCAGAGTCTTTTTCCATATAAATGTAATTGTTTGTGGTTTAATACACTGTACTGTATTTATAGTGGCTTTATAGTATTTATACATGAATACTCTTGCACAGAAGAAATTGAAATGAGACATCATGACGTTTAAGAGAAATCGCTGTCTTTGGCCACTCAATGTGGTTTTGGCCTCAGGTGCAGCCCAGAGCCAAATAAAGCTACATCCCTTATAAGTAGGTTAAACTCATGGTAAACACATAGCTGGGAGGCTTCTTTTTTTTTTTTTTTTTTTTACCGTAAGGAGGATGAAGCTTTTAAAGTATTTTTTCCTCACATCAAGATGAGATTGTATTGCATTGTCTTCAGACGAGAGGTGGGAAGGAGAGAGCGAAGAAACTGCCAGCCAGCCAGAAATCGGAGATTTTATTTTGTTTGCTTGATATATTGTACCAGCATAAACTATATGCTCATTTGGCATTAGAAGGAGAGGCTTTTCCATAACATTATTTAGCAATGCAGTATTTGAAAAGAACAGTATGAAATTCTCCTCCATATTTCCCATATGCTACTTTCCATTTCCATGAGCAGAGAAAATCAGTGGATCTTGGGGACTGGAAAGCACAGAAGGGAGACTGGTGGTGTATAAAGATGCTCTAACATCTAAGAGGTTCCTGGGTTTCTGCCTATCTCATGTTGATCTGGGTGGGATTATGAAAGGACAGGGGGAAGCTGGTGCAAAGGAGGCTCACAGTACAGGAAGGCTATGCCCTGTCTCCTCCCAGCTGGCTGAAGCTGGAAAGGTGGCTTGTACCCATTAGTTCAAGTTGATTTGCTCTGGTTTTGCATTTTGTTTTTGGAAACAAAGCCAGCCACAAGGAAAGAAATGGGAAGTAACACATAGCTTTTGCTTTTATTTTTCCTTCCTCAGATGATGAGTCTGCCAACCAGCTAACAGTCAGCTCTGTGGTATGTTTTCCTTTTCCTCATGATCTCATGGAACACCAGTTATGGCCAGTCATGTTGGGAGAGGGTAAAGGTGCACAGAGATGGATAACAGAACCATCCTTCTCTAAGCCCACAGGCATTCTTATAGCAGTTCCCTCTCACCCGATGAACCCCTCACCCTGAGAAAGGGCAGTGGCCAATAGAACCACAGCTTCAGCAGAAATAGGGTTGCCTTGGTCCTGGAGGCAGAGAAGAGGCACAGGGTCACCATGATCTGCCAAGTTTGGGGGGATTTGACCACTTCTGAGTTCTGTGGTTCATTAGGTGAAGCACTGCTTTCCAGCCAGACCATTGGTCAGAAAGTGAGAATCCAACATGGGATAATTTGCCCTATAATTTGTTGTAACCAGATATTTTCCCAGTAATTCTGATTTTAAAAGGTAAAGTAAAAATGCACACATGTAGGTAGGAGTTTTATAGAACTAAGATTTCTCAACTTGCGCTATTTCATTTTTCCATCTTTTTGAAACTGGTTAAAATAAAACTGAGAAGCAGATAAAATCATTCAGTTTCTACTGTGTGTGTGTGTGTGTGTGTGTGTGTGTAGACATATTAACAAAATGCTGTCCCTCAAATACAATCAAACCAAACTTTGTGGTTTACTTTGTTGGTGAGTTATGTGCTTTGGGCAAGATGCTGCTGTCATTTAAACTGGCAAAAAAATAGACTAACTTCATAGACACCATTGACTTCAACTAAATGTATCTAGTTTAGCACTGGTAGACGTGAGGACAGTTACATATGTAAATTGATGTGATTCATGAAGAAAAATGTTAGGAAATGTGTTCTCTGTGAAATCATTCCTTGTAAGCATGAAATATTTCTGCTTTTTAAAAAATATGCTCAGCATATTAACAAGAATTGTTTGAAAAGAGCTTGCTAGGATTGGAATCCAAACAGGTAATATTAAATTAGGAGAATTTCTGTAAAACCACCACATTAGGTAACTATTATTAACCATTAATTTTAAAATAGATGAATTCATAGATACTGGAATCATGTACTGATAATTTAATGTAAATGTATTAGGCTTGCTAGTAATACAGTGCAAGAGACTGTTTCATGCGTCTGAAAGAACCCCTGGACGAACCAACAGTACTAACGTAGTTTCAGACAGTATCTTAGTTGGCAAATATACATTGTATGCTACAGAATTTGAAAAGATAAAAAACATTTTATAAAATGTTCTCCATATGCTTCTATTGTAATTTTACTTTATTGCTGGTGATTTCTACTTTTGACTAGCTAATGGGAATGTATTTTTTCTCTGTATTGCTATTACCTCTTCCTGCTACTTTCCAGGTCACTAATTTTTCTGCTTAGAGTTCATTCTGCTTTAGACCGATATGCTGTCTTTTTTAATGAGGTTATTTCTGGGTTATTAGCCTTCCTGTTATATGATACCTTATATGAAAGACCTAATTGATGTAAATCAAACATAGCTTGCAGAAAAAAATCAAAATGATCTTTCAGATATTTTGTAGGTTCGTGTGTACTCAGGAATTTTGTGTTTAAAGCTACTTTTTAGACAAGAGGGTTATATGTGGCTAATAACACAAATAAATCTTTTTTATTCATACATTAGCAGGTTCAAAGAAGTGGAAATTGAAGAAATACATTGGCATTTTGGTTTGCTGAATAAGCTTTAGATAGAAATTAGAATGAAAACTATTTAGTGGGAGGGGTTTAATTGTACAGTTCAATAACCTCAGCAACATTTTTTTATTAAAGCATTCTTACATAAGCCGTTAAGCTTTAGGTTAATTTTTACTGATATTTTCTGGTCATATTTAATGCACGAAGATTTAAAATACAACTAAGAATAGGCTATACCTTGTTAACTCTTTTAAACAAATCATATTATACTGACTGTTTAGAATTATTTTTGTTGAAGACTGTGCAGCCAAAAGGATCATGTTATTATGTTTTTTATATATATATAAAATGTTAAAAGAATGTTGTTTTCAAATAATTTTGCTTCTGGCTAACAGTAGTGTCAAAAGGAATTGTGTGACTTTCATGCATATATTTTAATTATAGAAGAAATTATGTTCTTTATTACAAAGGTTTCTGCCTTTTACTGTCTGACCTTATTTAGTTAAACTGAAATATCCCCTCATGCAGATAAAAGTATGAATCTTTCTTTCTTTCTTTCTTTCTTCACACACACAGGGACATTCATGCATTAATAAATAATATACTAATATACTATTGTTTCATGAGCAAATACCTGGCACAGAACATCCCCAGTTTACTAAATTCTAGTTAAGCAATACTCTAGTTAACTGAGGTTTGAGTATGTCCTGCCAACTGTCCAGAGTTAGCTGACTTCCCCCAATGCCAGTGTTATATATGTATATAATGGTAGTGCCCGCAAGGCTCAACCAGGTTGAAGTTCTATTTTACTAGGTGCTGTACAATTGTATAGTAAAACACAGTTCCTACACCAAAGAACTCCGTGGCTTTTCAACCTAGTAGGACAATTTTCACTATATTCTGGCACAGAACTAGCTTGCCTTGGTCAGGTTGACCTCCTGTGTAAAACAGGCCATGGAATTTCCCAGAGATAATTCCTAGAGCAGAACTTTCAGGAAAACATCTGATCTTGATTTAAAAATTGCCTGTGATGGATCATCCACCATAACTCTTAATAAATTGTTCTGATGGTTAATTGCTTACTGTTAAAAACATATACCTTATTTCTGATCTGAGTTGTCTAGCTTCAACTTCTAGACTTTGCCTCATTTTATATCTTTCTCTGTTAAACTGAAGAGCCCATTATCAAATATTTTTTCTCCACATAGATGCTTTTAGATTGTAATCAAATCCCCCTTTACATTCTCTTTGTTAAGCTGAATAGATTGAGCTCCTTGAGTCTTTCACTATAACACATTTTTTTCTAATCCTTTAATCATTCTCGTGGCTCTTCTCTGAACCCTGTCCAATTTATTTAACATCCTTCTTGAATTGTGGACTCCAGAACTAGAAACTGTATTCCAGTAGTGGTGGCATCAGTGCCAAATACTGAGATGAAATAACCTTTACACCTACTTGAGATTGCTCTGTTTATGCACCCCAGGATTGCATCAGCCTTTTTGGCCATAGCATCGTACTGGGAGCTCATGTTCAGCTGATTATCCACCACAAACCCCACAACTTTTTCAGAGTCACCACTTCCCAGGATAGCATTTCCCATCCGATAAGTAATATCGCTCTGTATCAGTGACTTGTCCTCTACATTATTTACCACTATCCCAATTTTTATGTTATCTACAAACTTTGAAATCTGCCAGCTGGGTTTGAATTATATTTTTAATCATTAAACATGTTGTGTATCTTCCCAAGAACATCTGATAATGTGAGTTGTGCTGTGCAAGCATAGGTATAAATATCGTAGAATATGGGAGTGACTGTGCTAATTCTTGTGATTAGCTTCTAAGCCTGCTTGGAGTCAGCTAAATATGTGCAGGAGCCTGACCAGGCTCAGACTAAGCTGAGTGCTCTGGCAATTAATGTGAAAGTATTTGTCTGCAGACAATATGTTTCCAGACAAATCTGCCAGCTGAGATTCTCATTAAACATTAGTGAATAAAATATGGAGCAATGTCTTCCTCCAGAATCACTGGATGTGCAAAGACACAATACAGAAAATTTCATCAGTCTAAGGAGCAATTTAATATTTTTCTCATTGCTAGTGTCTACAGAGGAAGCACTTCAAGTCCATGCAAAGACGTTTCTCCAACTGGAATATTTTATGAATGTTGCAGATACATAGTGTTTGTACATTGAAGGAAGGAGAATATAAAGAGACTATGAAACAGATTTGGGATCATTTTGGGAGGTTCTGTAACCCCAGAAATATTTTACTTGTGAGAATGCAATTTGATTTTTATTTGCAAGATTTATTATAAACCATTCGAAGCACAGATCACTGGAAAGCTTAAAGATCAGATGTGTGAGGTTTGGAACTACTGTACCTTTATGATTCTTAAATGGAATACAAAATGGCCAAGTGAGATGCAGATGGCTGTGAGAAGTATATTTAATTTCATCCTGAGCCAAGAGATTTGTGGAAGCAGTAAAATTCAGATTCTGTACCTAAGGGATGAACTGAAGAACTAGTCAATGAAGAATTAGTCAATGTGGCACTTTAAAAAAGAAAACTAAAAATACAGGAAATCAAAATACCAGTTAAAATAGGAATAAAGGATTTGCTGACCGGTAGAATTTCCTTTGCACTAAATGGAATGGTGTGAGGACACAAACAAAGAAGTTGCCAAACACTTGGTCAAATATTCTACAGATGTGACAGAAAACATCATTCTTATGAAAAGTATGTGATGGGGTGTATACCCCACACTGGGGACCTCGGGAGCTTAGTGCATGAGCCTCTACCGCATGAGCTAAAAGCCAACTGGCTGTTAGCCAAGACTGTAGAGCAGATTCATTTTATCTCTCTCTTTAAGTGGTCTCGGTGCCACTAGATGAGACACAACACCACACTCAGGAGGTGTGTGGGTGACAATGGCCTGTGATCATTGGACTGTTGTTTTTCAGGATTCTCTGTTACCCCAAAAGGGGTGTGATTGAATGTGACCTGGCTGGTAGGCTACTACCACAGGGCCAGCGTGACTCTTGGCAGGGGGCACCGGAGGATGAAAGCCGACTACGCCCCAACATGAGGGTGTCCACGGGCTGGTGAATCACTCTTCTACAATATGTTATGCAGGTAAAGAAAAGAGTGTTTGGTTCTTGGAGAACTGCAAGGCAGTCAAAGACGTCACTTAGTAGGTACAACAAGAACAGAGCAGATTGAATTCAAATGTCTAAAATGGCTAGATATTAATAGTGAAGTGGTATCCTTCAAGCTGGATGCCAATGCACAATGCCATGAGGTTACAATACAAAAACCATGTTTTATAATTAGGTAATAAAATACCTCAATTGGGGCAAATAGCTCATACATTGTTTTAAAAAAACCCACCATAACTAAATAACTTTCCAAATCATAAATACAGATGTGCCCCTGCCAGGGTTAGATGTCTGTGGCAAATGCCGCTGTGTCACATCCAGGGAGCATAGGCATCGTAAAGAAGAACTGATAGACATCTTCCAAGGGTTAGGTTACCTTGCAGGATAAATGCCATATTGCAAATGAGTAATACCACGGATATATCCATCAAGAAAAAAATCCATTTTCCTGCTGAGATAAAATAAAATCTGATCTTGATAATATGGAAAAGCTGGGAGTTATTGAAAAGGTACAACAGCCTGCAGACTGGGTTAATTCTGTGGTTGTAATTGAAAATCCAAATAAAGTACATATATGCATTGATCCATGCATTTAAATAAACCCATAAAACATTAATGTTATTCAATAAAAATTATTGAAGAAATTGCAACTAAGTTCTAAGAAGCAAAAATGTTCTCAGTGGTACATGTAGGACATGCATTTTGGCAAGTAAAGTTAGATGAATCAAGTTCTAAGCTAATGACTTTTAATACACCATTTGGACATTATAAATTTAAGTGAATGCCTTTTGGCATTAGTTCCGCTCTTGTGGTATTTCAAAAAGTCATTGCACAGATCATGGGATTGCAAGGTGCTGAAGTTATAATGGTTGGTGATTTAATTTGAACTAGGGACCTCAAAGAACACAGTGAAACACTGAGGTAAGTTTTGCAAAGAGAAAGGGACACTTAGAATTTAAGAATAAATAAGTGGCCTACATTTTTTTAATCTTGGATGTAAATTGAGCAAACATGGCTTAATTAGTGGGCCAGATAAAATAAAAGCAGTAGCTAAATTCCCCCTCCACCAATCTAAGAGGTTTATGGTGATGAAAATCTATTTGGAATTATTCAATCCAAATATATCTAGGATCAGTACTTTCTTCAGGAAATGGTTGGAAAATGCTATTGCATGGCATTGGAAACATGGCATTGGAAACATGGATTTAAACATGTATTTTGAGTAGTTAATAACACTCATCAATCAACATTTAAATAATGGCATATAAGTGTTGTAGCAGTGTTGGTCCCTTTTTATATACATATAGACACTCTAATTTGCTTACGTTTCTCAACCAAACATTTTTCAAAATGAAAAAATTGACTTTTTTTTTTAAGTCTAACTGGGATTGTGATGGGGTGCCTGCCCCACACTGGACTTTAAGGGGTTCATAGAGCCCTTGGGAGGCTGCGCGGGAGGCAGCTGATCAGAGAGGGGCTACAAGGAGCAACCAATCAGGGCTGGGCTGGCCCATATAAGAAGGGCTGCAGAGCAGCTTCAGTCACTCCCTGGAGCTTGAGGAGGGAGGAGGACTGGCTGCCTTGCAGGCTGAAGGCAGCAAGCACCCTGGGCAGAGCAGTGCTGCAGGCAGAAACCCAGGGAGTTAAAGGCAGCTCCTGGTGGGCTGCAGAGATTTGCAGGCAGAGGCCCTGAACCAGGGCAAAGAGGGTGCCGGGGCCATGGGGAAGTGGCCCAGAGAGATCTACAGAGGAGTCGATGGAGATGCAGCAAGTGGCAACCATCTACAGGGTCCCTGGCTGGGACCTGCAGTAGTGGGTTGGCCTGGGTCCCCCCCTCACCTCCACTAGCCCCTGAGGAAATGGCTGGGCTGAGGCACTGTTATACTGTCCCCCGGAAGGGGGGAGTACAGAGTGCAGCACAGCTGGAGGGCTGTGTCATGAAGAGGATGCCACAGTCCTGGAAGGGGGTTGTTATCAACCAAGGGGGATTGATTGAACCAGCGGCAACAGTGGGAGGTACAGAGATATTTGCAGAAATGCCTGAGGCAACCAGTGGAAGAGCAGCTATTTTGCTCAAAACCCTCCAGGAAGTGATCAGGGGCCAGAGAGCCTGGGGCAAGAAGCCAGGTCTGAGTGTCAGGCCAGAAGCCCACACAGGACAATGTTATGCCTGTGGGCAGAGGAGACACTTCAAGAGAGGGTGCCCTACTGGAAAAAGAAGTCTATCCCCAAGGGAAAGAGAGCAGGGAAACCCCAAGGTCCCTGACCTGTGAAGAGACCTGGAAGGGGGGACGCTTATTTCGCCTGTGGGGAACCAGGGCGTGTGAAGAGGCAGCGGCCCTCACAGACAGAACTGGAGCCCAAGGAAGGGCAGCATCCTGAGTGGGGATGAGAAAGGGGATCTGAGCCAGGAGAAGGGCAAGGGAGATAGAAAGGAACAGAAAGGACAGCCAGATACCCAGAGGGGGTGACCAAACTGTTGGAGAAGGCCAAAGGGGCCGAACAGAAGAGAAAGGAGAAACAGGAGAGAAGGAAGAGTCCCTTAGATGCGCACTGGCTAGCAGAGCTGAGTACTGGGACATCCATCAGGGGCACCACAGTGGTGAGTTACATCCTGTCACAGGGATGTTTCAATAATTTCAAAACTGCTTTCAAAAAAATTTTTAACGGAGAAATATGTTCAAACTGACCCTTTCCCAAAAGTGGTGTTCGTTTCAACAAATTGGCATTTTATGATAAAAAATCATTTTGTTGAAAAATGTTGACCTTCCCTTGCCATCTGCTGTAGTCTTTGGGACAACATTTTAGTTGCTTTGTTTTCACAGTTTTAAGTATCTGGTCAGAGTACTGCTCCTAGGAGTGTCACTGCTGATACTGCAGTGTGTCTGCTCTTTCATGGACAGTACTTCCTGGAGTAACATTGTGGATTCAGGTCACATAGGCAAATGAATTATAAAACTGGCCAGTCATGTAGGTGTTATACCTTATTTACAGATGGGCAAACTTGGGAGCAGAAGGGAAGGGCAAATCCCAAGAAGGAAATCCCCAAGAAAGAGCAGCGGAAGGCTCTGAACACAGTAGAATCACGCACAGCTTCTTGATAGACTACACAATGAGCCCACTGGGGAGCTTGGGAAAGGAGCTGAGGAGTGGCAGGTGAGAGTGAAACTATACAGATCCATCAGCCAAACAGCCCTTCTTGTGATGGAGTTTAAAGTTACTTACTGCTTAGATTTTAGTGTGCGTCTGATGTTCCTCCTTCACCTATCACCCCAGGCATGTCTCCTCCAATCCCCCATTGGGCTGTACTTTTGTGAAGATAACTGGAGTAATGCTTTTTTTTTTGCTTTTTTTTTTTAGTCCCTCTCCAATGCCTCCAGCTGGCTGCTGCTGCTGAGAGTGGTGAAGTAGTGCTGCTGCTGCTGCTTCCGACAGGCCCTCCAAAGAGTCCATGCCCACAGACTGGCACCTGCTGTCCTAGCCTTTGGCATTCCATTGGACCAGCAGCAGCAGCATGTCCTGGGTGAGATATCCCCCTTGTTGGCAGCTATAGAGGTAGTGCAGTGCCACTGTCCCTCAGGTGTCCTCAACAGCCCCTTTGTGGTGATGTCCTCCAGAGCCTTCTCTTCACTGGGTCCCCGCAAGCTAATGTAAAGTGAAAAGTTCTGTCTCCTTTATGAGAACCTTTGAATTCAGGATTCCTCAGGGAAATACCTTGTGAGCCTTGTGGATCAGTCTGAGGCTGGGACTGGCTGGCTCAAGGGATTAGAATAGAAAGGTCCTGATTCTGAGCTGTGCCTCCTCAAGTTTAAACTGCCCCGGGCCTCACAAATTTTGGGTCTGGCCTCTGGAATAAGTTAGAATGGGCCCATGAGCTGCTTTAATTTGTGTTGCCTGCAACAGCTCCCCAATGGAGCCATCTGGTAGCCCAGAGAGCCGGAGCACAGAACCAAGTATCAGAGGGTTAGCCATGTTAGTATGTATCCACAAAAACAATGAGGAGTCCAGTGGCACCTTAAAGACTAACATATTTATTTGGGCATAAGCATTTGTGGGTAAAAAACGCACTTCTTCAGATGCTTGGAGTGAAAATTACAGAAACAGGTATAAATATATATTGGCACATGAAGAGACGGGAGTTACCTTACAAGTCAAGAAGCAATGTTGAAGGTATCTCTACATAAAAGGATAAATGGACACAAATCAGACATCAGGAATGGAAACATACAAAAGCCATTAGGAGAACACTCCAGTCTCCCTGGACACTAACAGATTTAAAAGTAGCCATTCTTCAACGAAAAAAACTTCAAAAACAGACTTCAAAGAAAAACTGTTTTTTCAATTCATTTAATTTGCAAACTTAACACCGTCAATTTGGGCTTGAATAGGGACTGGGAATGGCTGGCTCACTACAAAAGCAATTTTTCCTCTCTTGGTATTGATACCTCCTCATCAATTATTGGGAGTGGACCACCTCCACCCTGACTAAATTGGCCTTGTTAACACTGGTTCTCCACTTGTAAGGTAACTCCCTTCTCTTCATGTGCCAATATATTTATGCTTGTTTCTGTAGCTTTCACTCCATGCATCTGAAGAAGTGGGTTTTTTACCCACGAAAGCTTATGCCCAAATAAATCTGTTATTCTTTAAGGTGCCACCAGACTCCTTGTTGGTTTTTTGGCGCACAGAGTTCGCCAGCCACACCACCCACAGAACACCTCTACACTAGGGGCTTTGGAGGTTGGGGCAGTAAAAGGGTGTTATGTCAGCCTACTTTGCCTGGGAAACCCCCTTGCATGGAATGAAATTCAGCTTGGAAATGTGCCTGGGTACCTGCAATGATGGTGGAAAGGGGCTGGATCACAGCTCAGAACTGGGGACAGCATCTTTTGGCTCTAGATCACTGGTTCAAATCCAGACCAGGTTTGAATAGCAGCAAAAAGTGTTTGTGAAGTTCTTCATATTTCACTAGTTCTATGTTGAGTGGTATTTCCTTAATAGCACTTAACCAGCTATAGAGCTGGTGGAATACCACGAGGAAGCATGGTTTTAAATTCATATGGTAACTCTGCAGCAGCCAGTTTTCACTGCTGTGTGCATACCTTTCATAGCCTGTACTTTTCTATACATTTAGTATATTGTAGAATCCCATTAAGGTCTTCACACTGTCAAATAATTGCCATTACTGCTGAATGACTTAGGATGACCAATGTAAAGCATCTGGAATACACTTCCATCACAATTTCCTGTCATAAGACATCTGGATGGCAGAACATTTCTCACAAGTAATGACTGGCCTATTGAGCCAGCAGGCTATATATATAGAATATATATATTCATTCACAAGGTGGCATGTATTGATGACAGTTAACATGAAAACAAAGTCTCTGGAGGCAAATATTGGTTGCACGCATGCAAAAGGTTTAAATGAAAACAAATAATGATTTCTTCTTACCCTTCCTTTTTAGTATTGGTTTTGCTTACTGGTGCTATTAAATTAATAATTTGCATTCAGTTAATATCAGATTTGGGTCTGTAGAACTTACGGGTCTAACAGTATAGATTTATGTACAGTGCATATGTATAAGCTATTTGGTATTGTTTATGTTTCTGGGTTTTTCCCCTCTTTACACTACTTAAATTTTAACTGGAAGCCAGCAAATGTAGGACTTTATTGATTTTTTTTTCTGCTTGAAAATTTTATAAATTGACTTCCACAGTCATTTTCATTATTAAGTAGGATGGAAAGGCAAATTTCTTCAGAATCCTTTCTTGACTTTACAGGCCCAAAGCACACGTTACATGCTTTGAAATAAGGGACAATGATCATTATTGAGATTCAATTAATTTATGGTATGTCTTTTCATAGGATCAAAAATTCAGATAGGTTGCCCTGGCAACAAAGTTTAGTCCAATATATGTATTGGGATAGATTTGTGTGTGTGTGTGTTGGGGGGAGATAGAGGGGTGAGCCTCCTGACCCTACTAGGAGTCAAAATGCACTTCCTGCAAATTCGGTATCAATCCACGTTCCATGCCAAAGTGGCGTATCTTCAGAATCATCCAAGCTGGTGCTGCTTCCCATCCCATCTCCCTGGCAGTAACCATCACATGTCTACAGGTCTTGGAATTGTACAGATGCAATAAGTCGTCTGGTTTAAGTAGGCAGTTTGAACTTGGGAAGTTAGGATTTGAGTACTGAAAATGGGTTGGGGGTGACAGTTCAGGCTATCTACTACCTTTCCCCCTTTCACTGCTGCCAGGAAAGTTTGTCATTAGGTGTTTTAAGTTGTGGTCACTTGGTCAGAATTGACTGCTTCTGTCTAGCCTTGCTGACCCCTTGCCATTCACGAAGATATTTATCTTCAAGTTAGGGCTCATTGACATGCTTTATAAAATATGAGGTTATATAAAGCATTCCTGATGTAATGTTTTGGGCAATATCTCTGGTCTGTTGAATACGATAAGCCATACTGGTGTTTTTCTTTGGGGACAGGAAGAGTGTATGTTGCTTACCAAATTTATGGAACAGTTTTAGTATTTGCTATTTCAGGCGTATGAACTGGCTGGCATGTACTGCTGGTACTATACTGTAATTTAATGAAAACTTAATAAACCTTTAAACCAGAGAAGTCTTTAAACTACTCAGAAAGAGCAGTTTAAACTGTGGTATCTGGCTGCCCATAAAAGATGAATAGTATTACTATTCACCTGGGGACTATCTTCATTAATATATTTGGATGATTCCATCCAATTTTCTCATCTATGCTCTATATGGAATACTGCATGTACAGTCAAAGGTTGGACTGGTGATGGGGGGAACAAAAAAGGAACATCTAACACAAGAAACATTAGTATGATACAAACATTGATGGTATTAGCAGTTTTTTATTCAGCTGTGTAGCAGGGTGAACCCCTGCTCCAGCCCTGAAGGGGTTAAAAACAGCCGTGGGAAGGGGCCGAGGCTTGAGAAGACAGCCTTTAGGCTAGGCTGATTGGGGAAGTGGCTGCAGCTGGGGCCACGCCCCAAACTGAGCCACAGCTGGCCCCCTATAAAAGGCCAGGGAAGCCAGAGGCAGTTAGTCTCTCTGTGCCTTCAGAGAGAGAAGGGCCTGGCTGCAGGGAGTTGAGACTGGATACCTGAGTGAAGCAGGGCTGGGGAAAGGCTGAGGAGCTGGGGAGCTCCAGCCTAGAAAGCCCCAGGCTGCGGCCTAGCATTGGGCTAACAGGTACTGGGGGGTTGCAGAGGGCAGCCCAGGGGTAGGCCAAGGCAGCAGGTCCAAACCCAACCTTGCCAATGATGAGTAGGCTGATACTGCAGTCTGCCCCAGGGCGTGGGGCTAGACAATGACTGGCAGTAGCCATATACTGAAGCAAGGTGGGGATAGAGGGTGGGGGTTCCCCGGGGAGGGGAGACCCTAAGAGAAAGGGGTTACTGCCGGGGGCAGCACCCCATGTAAAAGGGCACCGGGTCCAGGGAGGGACACGGGGGCCTGAGGACAGGTGGATCACCAGCCTGCAGAGGGTGCTCCAGCGCTGGAACGAGCTAATTCCCTGAATCACCAGCAGGAGGCGCCGTGGGGGTGAGTCCGACCCTGTTACAGGCTGTGTTAACATCAAGTGTGAATATTCCTCTTTCTCAGCTGGCAATGATGAAATGCTGTAGAGATGAGTTCCTGACTTTTTTATATACTGTTCACGATTACAGTACAAATGCATCCGACGAAGTGGGTATTCACCCACGAAAGCTCATGCTCCAAAACGTCTGTTAGTCTATAAGATGCCACAAGACTCTTTGCTGCTTTTACAGATTCAGACTAACACGGCTACCCCTCTGATACTAACGTACAAGCATTGTACTGTTAAATGAATGTATGAAGGGTTAAAATCACAGAGCACTTACACAAATGTTTTTCCACCTCTATTAACTTTGGCCTTTCTTTAATTTCTTGAGCACAATAGCTCAGAGAGCTTGTAATGGTGTGAGGTCAAGCACAGTGGATAATTAACAAAAAACTTTTAGTAGTAGGTGAGAGAGAGCGCCTGTCTACATCTACCTTTCTGCTCATTTTTTATTTTAGGTTACTTGAAACTCTGGTGGGTACTGTATTTCAATCCATCTGTAATTCAGAACTTCTACCCGTTTATCACTTCTATCTTACAAGGTAAGATAAGACTTTTATATTGTCAGGAATGAAGAAACAACACTGAAAAATTATTACATCTAGATTTTTGTTGTATTATATTAGAAATGTTTTTGGTACACTAAAAATGAATTCTTAATAAGACACAGACTAATGGGAAGTCACTAGTAACAGTAGAAATGCACCAGTATGATTTAGTGAGGACTGTTTCTTTGTCATTTTTAATGCAAAACTCCTGCACCTTTCTGAAATATTTCCTGAGAACAAAAGAATGAAACAAATGGAAATGGAAGAGCCTTAAAAGATCAGGCTCTAAAGTACAGAATCCTAGGATTTTTAAAAATCTCAAAAAATTCCATGAAACGAAGTCATATTGTTTGCAATGAAATGTTTTCTTTGTAAATAGTTTAGCTTTCTGCTTCTGGTTTTAAAAATAAACAGGAGAGATACAATTGTTATTACAAGTCACAAGCTCTGTCACAATCTCTTCCATAACCAAATCAAATAAGCAGTACTTAATTTGTAATGAAAGAGGTGCTGGGGCTCAAGCAATTTTTTTACTTTCATAACTGATGCAACAAGCCCCCAGGTGCCAGGGCTATGAACTGCCAAAACTAGAGGTGCTGGGACTCAGCCCCGGTGAGCAGGGGTGGCTCTAGCTTTTTTGCTGCCCCAAGAACGGCAGTCAGGCCGCCTTTGGCGGCTTGCCTGTGGGAGGTCCACCAGTCCCGTGGCTTCGGCGTACCTGCTGCCGAAGCTGCGGGACCGGCGGACCTTCCGGAGGCAAGCTGCCAAAAGCTCCCTGCCTGCTGCCCTTGCAGGGACCAGCAGGGTGCCCCCCGCGGCTTGCCGTCCCAGGTACGCGCTTGGAGCACTGGTGCCTGGAGCCGCCGCTGCTGGCAAGTCCTGGCACAAATTAAGCACTCTAAATAAGAAATAGGCATGTTGCACACTGATCTTGATTTTCAGTGGCAGCAGAAATGATCAAAAGGTGCAAAAAAGTCCTGGTGATACCAGACTGAGGAACTTTGCAAATGTTTACATTCTCCTTAAATTATATCCATTATATCTGAATGGGTTTGAAATTTCTTATAATACATTCTTTCCATCAGTAGATTTAAAGAATAAATATTCAAGCCACACTTGGAAAATCTTGGAGACCATAGTAGACACACAGGTTTACTTTAACCTTACTTATACATAAGCGTTGTTGAAAGTGGGTGTTGTATAATACATTACAAGTTGACAAAGAGTGGAAGAAAAGGAAGTATAATTATCCCATTTTTACGGATCGGAACCTGGGGTACAATATACAGAGGGTTAAATGACTTGTTAATATCACAAAAGAAGTCTGTGACAGCTAGGAGCTGAACCCTGATGGGCAAGTCCAATATTTAAACACAAAACCAACCTTCCTCCTTAGGTCCATCCATAAATGGTGGAAGCCACAAAATATTGGTGTCCATGGTGTAGAAGCAAATAAATATTTTTAAGGTTAGAAATTTAACACCTATGCAAATGTGAATACTTCATTTGGTTGATATTTTCCTAATCCTTTCTTCATCTGTGACATTTCTTGTACTATATTGCCCTGTATGCCCACGAACAGCAAATAATTCTTTGTTGTTTATATGGACTCTACCTACTGGTTCTCTAGAGTGGAATATTTTTAGCAAAAGTGCTTTTATTTTCCCCTTTTCTTCTTTTTCAGCTTCTAGAGAATTCTTATGTAATTAATTAAACACACAGATGACCAATTTACATTGTGTTCCCGAAGATAAGTGTTCAGAATTTACACTAGCTACAGTTCAACAGTTCTGAGTATTCATGAACATCTTTTCTTCCCTTCTATGTTTTCTGGTAGGAAACATTTTTTTTTTGGCTAAGCTGTCTTTCTAAGAAAATTGATATGTATTTTGAGTTTTCAAAAAGATTTTAATTAAAAATTAGATTTACACCAAAGAGAATTCCTGGGATCCTGGATTCCTCCTCGGTTGTACACTGTTTATGTGGTTTTTCAGAATGCTGCAGTAAATCGGCATCATATTCCGCATCATGCAACCTGCAGAGATCTCATAAGAAAGTAAATTCCCCATCCAGTCTTGTCCGGATTAGTTTGGTTTATAAATTGATTCAGAATGTGAATTTCCTTCTCTGTAGTGGTCCTTCATTAAAAACCACCTTTATATCACGATAAAATGTTTTTTAGAAAACAAAATACTTAATTTCATTAATCTGTTTAGCAATACCAATATAATGAGCCATAATATTGATTTTTTTAACTTAGGATTTAAAATCTCTACTTCTTTCCACAGAATTAAATGTTTCAAACTGATACTCAACCTCTTTACAGTCACATCTTTAATTTAGTTGTTATAATTAGGCATTAACTGGTGTCAGTGGTATAGCCAGTAACAGGCCAGTCTGTTCTGCTTGTCTTGATTATCACAGTTTAGATGTAAAGTAAATTAGAATGAAAGACTATACAGTCCAATTACAGATAAAAGTAGCAAACTGCACTGGTGTAATTAGATGCCAGTACTATTTTTCCTAGATTTTGTATCTCTGAGGGCATTTCTAGTAACTACTTTGCTGAAGCCAATGTTTAAAGATTTTATAAATGGTGTGTGTCTTTGTGGCATCATCTTTTCTCTTTAAACTTTAAATGCCTGAGTTACGTATGTGCATCCCTTTGTTCCTTGTAAATCTCCAATTGTCCAGTCACCCCGGAAGCAAGGCAGGAGGCAACAGATGGGGTTTAATTAGGGTGCAACTTTATTTACTTAAAATATGTGGGCATACCCAGCAATAAATTGTATGATATAGGTCGTCATCATTTCCTTAATCCTTTCCACCTCCTTATGCGTGTAATAGGTTTAAGAGGGCTAGAAAAGGAGGGGGGTTTGGCTCCTTGCTGAACCAGATGTAGGAGTCTCAACCCCCCTTTTTCAGCTCCCTGAAGAGATGCTTTTGTTTAAATGCTTTCTACATAATCCCCAACCTGGTCCCCACCATCTCATTGAGGGGGTTAAGGGGGCTAGAAAAGGAGGTAGGTCTGTTCCCTGTTGTACCAGATGTAGGAGCCTGAAACTCCACTTCCTCAATTTCCTTAAGAGATGCTTTCCTTTACATCCTTTTCCGATCCATTTTATCTGATGACAGTATCCCTTACATACTGAGTACCTGCATTGAATATCTACCATGAGTTTTACTTATTGAATTGTGATGTTAGAACCTAACTTTCCTGTCCCACCCCCCTAGGTCCCATATCTGTTGTGCGGAATGTTGTGGCCTCAGCCAATTTGGGATGAAGGAAAAATTCCTTCCAGGCCCCAAAAGAAAAAGGGCAACCAGTGTAATGCCCACAGTGGATCATGGAGGGACCTGGACCTTTTTCCAATTCTGTGTGTAGGTGGGTGCTGCCAGTCCAAAGAGGGCCTATCTAGGACTGCATGGGTTATTAATACCCCCCGCCTCCCCCCCACCACACACACACTTCTTCCAGTGAGCTGGAAGGGCATTGCTTTCCCCTGACCATGTCCAGCTGTTTTCTGCTCCTCCTCACTTCATACAGGAGGTGTTTCCTCCTTCCTTTACCTCTGTTCCCAATTGCCAGGGGAAGTCCTTAAAGGGGCAGCAACCCTTGTTTCTAGCCAGCTGGGAAAGGACACCATACATCAGACTCAAGGTTCCCAGACTTTTCTTATTGCTTACCCCCTTCCAGATGTACCAGCTGCCCACATACCCCTACCCTCCTCATTACTGGTAATGTGTGTTCTTCTTAATGCTACCTGTCTGTAGCCATCCGTCCATATTTCACTGTTACGTACACTTACAATGTGACATTTACAACTGAAAAAACACCCTGACTAAGTTCTGAGGTCAGTTACACTGGACAGTTGCTGGGCAACTGAACCCACACTATACTGTGATAGAAGGTGAGGACTCTGTGTATCTGTGTTCCGATTAGTACATCTTGAAGTAAATTAACTACTGTATTTTATATAACAAATTCTCACAGTATTAAAGCTTTGTCTGAGTGGCCTAATATGAAAATACAAGAAATAAAATAATGAATACATAAAATCTACCATTACACAATTTCTTCTGCGTACCCTCCAGAGATGTTTCACATACTCCTAGGAGTTCACGTACCACAGTTTGGGAACTCCTGCCGTACATAAAGTTGCAGGAGCCCATTCAGGACTACACGATGCGCTGTTTCCATCCTTTAAATAGGTAGACATTAATCAGCAAATGGGGATGGGTTTTTAATACACATTTTACTAAATCTTTTCATTCAAAGTGATGGGGAGAGATAATATTATAATATCTTTTCTCTTCTGCATTTTCAAAATATAAAAGTGACCATGTGAATGTTGTGATAGCTCTTCTACCAACATGGCTGCTTCCTTGTCTCACTGGAGTACAATTCTCTACTGTAAGGCAGAGTCTTTGCTGCCACTCATTGCTGGTCACAAGGGACAGAGGACTGCAGCTCCTGGAATTACCCACTGGGGACATGTTCTAGAAGGGTTTCACTGTATGATAAATTATTTGTATTATAATAGTTCCTAGTGGCTCCAGGAACTATTGGAGTTCCATTGTGCTAGGTACTATAGATGGTCCCTGTTTCAAAGAGTTTATAGTTTAATAAGACAAGGTCAGTGGGGAAACAAAGGGACAAGTGGTGAAGGGACTTGCTGAAGGTCGCACAAAAAGTCAATGATAGAGCTGGGAGTAGAACCCAGGTGTCCTAATATCCAGTCCAGCTCCTAATTCCTTTAAATGTTACAGACAATAAAAAAGAACCCTGATATTTACCAAGATGATAACCATGCATGTGACATTATTAATACTTTTATTGATAAAGGCAATAGGGATGTTTATAAATTGTTCTAGGGCAATTTATAAATGCAATGAAATATTGTATCCCCAAGGAAAATGTGGAATATGAGCTGGCTTTAGACAGTTGGGATGTAATGAATATGCCCTTTAGGTGTATGTATAACTTTAAGGAAATCATTGGCTTCAACAGAGCTGGTCAAAAATATGTTAGAACTTTTTTCCATTAAAAAAATGCAGTTAAGTTAAAATCTAAATATTTTATGGGAACTTTTCTATTTAAACAAAAGCGGTAATCTGTGTAGCCTTAACCTGTTGTCATTATAAAAACTTGAAAATAAAGGTTAGTTAATGTAATATAAATTATATGAATTTGAAGATTTCTCAGAAAACCCATCAAACAGTGAAAGGGAAAAGACCAACCTCCCATTGTTAGAAAAAAATTCACATGCTCAAGTGGGAGGTATTGGCATGTTTTCTACTCACACTGATCACAGTGATACAAAGGACTTCTTTTTGAGCTTTCAAAATACAGTAAAATAGTTGTCAGATCAGACATGTTTCAGCAGGCTTCCTTCCTCCTCAATGCAGATGAATATTTTGGATATTCAGTGATAGATGTCACGTCATATCACCTGATTCTACTGTTATTACACACAGGCTTGTGGTGCTCACTGGTATGATAGCTAGCCACTACTGTAGTATTCTCTGTACTTCATAGGAATCCTGCCCTACTGCTGAACAGGGGAGAGGCACTGTCAAAGCAGTGCAAATGTACAATTCATTGCTGGCACAACTTTTTTCAAGAACTGTTTCTGAGGATGTTTTGGCACACTGCTTTTGCAACAAAATTGTCCCATGGAACTACAGTGCAAAATGCCATTCAGTTACTTACAGCATTCTACTTACAGCAGGTATGCAAGTTCATGTGGGAAAACATTCATATATTGATCTGCCTTGTGTTTTTATGCCCTTACTATGACTGTGCACACAAATGGCCAGGTAGTCACACAGTTCATTGAATACATGTACAAAGAGCCACATGGCACACACAGTAGCTATACGGGGGGCACATTATGGTCTCACCATAGGAAAACTGTAGTTAAGGTTGCATCAAGATTTTCTGTTTTACAAGAGTGTATGTACTTCAGCATCCCCACCTTTTTTTCTGAACCACATTTTTTTTTTTTTGGTAAACATACCATGAGGAATTTTAACCAAATTTCATCCAGTAATTAATCTGTGCATGGAGTAATCTGCAATGTGGTGTTATGGTTGTGTTGTGTTGTGGGTTTTTTGTTGTTTTTTAAGGAAATTGGAACACTGGAAAAGCCTGATTTTTTTTCTCCTCTCATAGTGCACATTTGCTGTCCCCTGCTACTGCCTGAGCACCTGGATTGTGACATCAGAGATAGTCAGCCACCCATCACTCCCTCCCTCCAGTGCACATGCACACTTGGAGAGAGTCACGATTGACCTGGTTGTCATGGCAACAGCTGCCTTTGATAATTGATTTACCTCAGACTCCCATCACATTGTTACAAAAAAGGGTTCCTGGAGGGAACTGTAATGAAAGCAGACAGAGTTTGCAAAAAGGCCCTGCTGGTCTCTTTTGGGTTTGTAATGAGGTAAGTTACATTTGTATCTTGTCAAAGGGTAATTGTTGAGGAGTTTATGGTAACATGAAAATAAGATATAAAGGTCCAGCTCTTTTTCATGTACATTGTTTATATAGCTCTCTGAACATTTACCTTTTTAAAAAGTCAAGTATGCTTGAGTTAGGAATTGCCAGAATGAACTTTGTCTATGCAACCTATACTTAGCCCCCACTGCACATTCATTATGATACAGCCTTTAATCACATGCAGGAATGGCTACCTGTCAAAACTTTGGAGTAAGTGACTTGCTCAGCATTCTATAGGAACTCGATGACAGACACAAGATAGAATCCACATCTCCAGGGTAAGGTTCAACCGCCTTTGCCATTAGATTATTCTTTCTCTTCATACAGTCCCTCGCCTCAGCCATTGCAAATCTTCCAACTTCTTCAACAAATGAGGCTGCGGTTCTACTGACAACAGCCTCCTTCCACACACGACCCTGATTCATCCCCAGAGCAGATCCATCCTGTGCACTGAATGAAATAATAAGGGATCATGTAATTTAAAAACTATATCATAATGAATGTTTAAAGCGGGAGGCAAATTAAGGTAGGATGGACATTATTCATTCTGGCATTTCCTAACTTAAGAGTGCTTGACTTTACACACTTTTAGTCTTTATCTTTGTATTTTCTAATTTCGTTTTATGGTTTAGTTTACTGATGAGCGCAAACTTAATATTAATTTTTTGTTTGTGAATTTATATATAGTGTCATAGGTATTCGTATTACTCTGCAGACATGTAACAATAACAATAATGCATAATAATTTTGTTTATGTAGTGTATTATAATTACAAAGGGCTTTACAAACATATTCACTCACTGCTATATGGTAGGTGTGAAAGCATTATTGTCCCTTTTTCACACAAGGAGAAACTGGAGTAGTCTATTTAATAAGATGAGGAAAATATCCTTGCCGCAAGATGCTTAGCATCAATATGGTTAGATTCTTCACCACCTCCATTTAGCTTTTACCCAAGATGCACTGATGCACCCTTGGCCAGAACCGAAAGCTGCTGCTCACAAACAGAAACTCCAGGGAGAGAATTTAAAATATTGCTGCCTACCCTCTCCCTGGGTGAATGTCTCCTTCAAGTCACCTGCTCCCAAGGATACATGGGGTACAATTTGTGCACACACCCTTTCCCCACCGGCCTGAATTTGGTCTGTTATTTGAGTGTGCAGTGACCATGGAAAATATCATCTTGACAACTGGAAACTGAAGTCTCTTTTCAACAAAGCAAATTCAGGATAGGCACATTAGTGCAAGATTCCCCATTCTTTCTTCTTAACAACTTTGCTAAATTCTAGAAGAACCACCTCTAGGCAGCAAGGGGCAGCTCCATCTCCATAACTACCAGTCCCTAATACTGCCACCAATGGCATTAATGGTTTCAGTAGTTTTTGTTACATGAACACCCTCCAGTAGGTGCTGGATTGGAACATATTCATTTCAACCAGGGTACAAAGATCAATCAGAATCTGGAAAAGAAATAAAAAATAAGGTGCTTACTCATATCAGTGTTTCTCTCTATTCACTCTATTTGAATACCATTTTAATGTAACAGTGAGGTGGAAAAGAGTCATGTTGCTTGATTCTCTGGGGTTAGGTTAATTGGTAATTTATACCAAAATTATAATAAGAAAACATTTAATAAGTTTCCATTTTTCAAAGCAATGTGAAAACTTCCTTTTCACAGTAAATGTACAGTAAATTATATATGTTGATTTTAAGGAGATTCAGTTTTATTTGATTAATTTGCTAAAGATCGTTTAAGGTGTAAGCAAGGCATATATTTTCCTGTGAAACCAAATTGCTCCGACCCTTTGCTAATTTTACCTACAATTAGTTTGGTGTAATTATCACAGCACACAATTCAGTCTGCTTCCACAAAAATTATTGTTCCTGGGGTCATAAAACTCTTTAAAAATTGCTTAATGAACAACTGAGCCATGAGTATGTCTTAGAAGATGAGAATTGCTATTAAATATGTAGTACATGAAGTTACAGTATGCATACAGTATATACAACAAACTCGTATAAAATAACCCCTTGAGGAAATACTTCAATATAGAAAAATAATATGTGGTCATGTAATTAAAGTCTATGTCATAACACGTATGCATAATGGGGCTGAATTAAGGTTATGCTGGCAACCTCAATTCTGGGATTTCCTAATTGTTGATTGCTTACTTTTGCAACCTAAATATTCTTTTAACATAGAATTTTTTCTTTTGCATGTAATTATAGGTGAAATTAGTTGTTCCACCTATATTTAAGGTTGCATGACACTTCCTGTGTTTTCAGTTGCTTATAACTTTGCTTAACCCTTCGGACTGAAATTTCCCATCTTGGGTATCTGCTTCAGACTGAATTGTTTTGGAAATGTTTAGCTAAAATAGTTTCAGGTCAAAATCTTCCAAAGTGTGTGCATCAATTTGCCATCCACAACACTTTGTGTCTGACTTTCTCTCTCCCTTGTCTGAAAAGAGAAAATAACTGAAACTTTACCTGACTTCCTTACAAGCCTATCCAGTGGCCCTTATTCCCTCTATTTATTTAGAGATTTGGCCCAGGAAAAAAATCCAGGTGTTTGCAATATACCTGTGCTCTTGTTAAGATACCTCCAAAATCTTGTTTGTGATGTATAAATCCTTAAAACTGGCTGATTTGTTCTTTTGCCCCGGACAGTTAAATGGGTTTTCTGCACCTGGTCCCACAGTATTGACCTAACAAAGAGTAGAGACTTTAAGAGGGTTATCTTTCATAGCTCGGGACAGCTGCAAGAATAAGAGCACCCTATTCCACTGGACCTTCTCTCAGAGAAAGAGATGCAGAAAAGACTGCCATCTGGGACTCATATGTGCTGCTTAGTAGCTATGCCAGAAGGCACTTGTCTTCTTGAGCGCCTAAGTCCTGCACACTGTATGGAAGCCCCTCCCCTACCATGGCTTGGAAGCTGTGATAAAGGGGATAGATAGAAATAGAAAAAGAAATATTTTATAGATGTATAGTTTTCCCTGCTCAGGCAAAAATCCCTTTTTTATCAGGATGGGTGCACCTTTTGTTAAAGGAACTTAGTGTTGTTAAATGGAATCCATCCTTCAGGGACAGCAGAATTTTTGGTGGATAGAGCTATAATTAGATCCGTATTGACTCTTTAGCTACATAATTATGGCTATAGTGGAAAAACAGTTGCCAAGGAGGTCTGAAAATGATCTCCAGTGGGCTAATCCACAGAGAGCTTTGTCTACATGTGATTTGACAGTAAGCACAGTCAACATGTGTTTTATATTATCCCCCTAGATTTAGGGGTAAACAGATTGTAGCTGCTCCATTAGCAGCAGCAACCTTTTCTATAGCACTTTTCTATATACATCATTTTCTATAGCACTTATCACCATGTTGTCAATGCACTGAAGGGCAAAGTCCTCCTCTCCCTCAACAACCCCGTCTAACCTCCCTCCTTTTCTTTTAATAGGTTCAGAGCTTGTCACCATTTCCTACCTCCAAGATGCAGTGGGAAATGTGGATTTATGGCAGCCGGACATGAGCTTGTTGGCCAAGATATTACCTTCATCATATGTTTTGTCATCTGTGTCAGTGCTGCAAGGTACAGTAAGTGCTTTGGGGGTGGTATTAACAAATGTGCCCAGCTTTGTCCTAATTCTGCACCCACTGAATTCAACTGTAAAACTCCCATTGACCTCAGTGAGCACAGTTAGGCCAACTAAGTGCTTTTGGAAAAACTTGCCCTTCATGCATTGCTACATTTGTAGCTCTCAAGATCCTGTTTCTCTGGCTGAAAGAATATCTCCATGAAGCACCACCTGGCATATGATTCCCGTGCCCAGAGAGACCCCAGGCTCCCTAATAAAATGAGCAAATTACACTGTGGATTCTTTCCAACCAGTAATTTGCTAAACATGGAATTGTCTGCAACCTCCAGGATTCACTGGCACTAGCAGCTGTCTGTGATCATTCTGTCTATCAAACACACAATACATTTTGGTAAGATTGCTAAGACACGGAGATGGGTTATAAGGCTGCTATCATGAGTTAAAAAATAAATGATCATTCACATTTTGTGAAGCTGGATGGTAAATCTGGAATAATGTCCTCTGTATCCTTTGCCCTTGAAACGAGAATCACTCTCTCATAACCAAGTTTAGTAAAGAAATTCTTAATGATAATTTGTGACAAGTAATAGTCTTGACTAGGCTAGACTTAGTCATAGAGGTAAAGACCAGAAGGAACCACCAGATCATGTGGTCTGACCTCCTGTATATCGCAGACCACCAGCATCACCCAGACCCTATACACTAAACCCAACAACGAAAATTATCCCCTCTCAGCCTTCTTTTTGCTAGGCTAAACCAACCAAGCTCTTCTATGTGCCTCTTGTAAGAAAGGCCTTCCATTCCCCTGATCACCCTAGTAGCTCTTCTCTGCACCTGGCTTAAGTTTTAGCCTGGCTTCCATATGAGGAGATGGCCCATGCTGTGATGGGAGTGGTGCCCATGGGCATGCAAACTAGCAGACTGTCCTTAGCAAGAGGTGCTAAGCACCTCTTAATAGCTGAGATACAGGAGGTCTAAACAAATTATTTCGTGAAGCTGAAATGGTGACAGTGTGGTAAATTAGGGTCAAATACCCAACTTCACATGGAGATGCAATAATGTGTTTATCATGGTCATCAAAGTTGTCAGTGATATAAATACATTGGTCTAACATTGCTTGTGGTTCTCTCTGATATGCTATTGGTAAAGATAAAGTAGTAATTTGTGACAGGCCTAGTTTAGTCTAACCTGTGACTCAAGCAAAAGACACGGAAGTATTTGTGTGAGATCGTCTGATAATCTGTAACTCCATTATCAGAGGGGTAGCCGTGTTAGTCTGGTTCTGTAGAAGCAGCAAAGAATCCTGTGGCACCTTATAGACTAACAGACGTTTTGCAGCATGAGCTTTCGTGGGTGAATACCCACTTCTTCGGATGCAAGACTTGCATCCGAAGAAGTGGGTATTCACCCACGAAAGCTCATGCTGCAAAACGTCTGTTAGTCTATAAGGTGCCACAGGATTCTTTGCTGCTGTAACTCCATTGGTTTCTATCTATTATAAGATTATATTTCTTGTATCACATTAAAAGTAAACATGTTGATATTAGTATATTTAATTCTTACTCCCCGCCCCCTCCCTCTGTGTAGCTCTCCCTTTTGTAGTTTTCCAGGAGCCCTCAATAGTATTGAATATTTTGTTAATCTTTAGCAATACAGGTCATACATATAGACATGGATAATAGTTAACTTTCGCTCAGATTTTTACCTTATGTAATATCCAGTATTGTTTTCCGTTAGGCATGGTCAGTAATAAATAAAAAGATAATTTTAGGACACCAGAAAATTACTCTAAGCAGTTTGTCCCAGATCCTCAGCTGGCATAAATTGGCACTTCTCTACCATTTGTGAGCAATTGTATCTTTTCTACCTTCTGTACTGAAGCCTGAATGTGGAGAATTGAACTGTTCTCTACCAACCACAACTTTCCAGTTTTGTCTCTCTGAAAGCTTTGTCTCGTAACTGAATATAGGCAAACGGAAGTTGCAGTTGAACCCCATGTAGAGGAATTGTATTTTTATAGACAGTCTAAAAGTAGTCATTTTGGGAATAAATGTAAGAAAGTATGAAGCAGGTTTTACAATTACATAAACAAATATGTGACCAACTATAGTCAAGTGCAGCATTAGTTTAATATTCACTGTGCTCTGTGTTAGCCTGCAGTGCTGAAATCCTGCCCCAAAACTCTCACTGACTTCAGTGGCACCAGGATTTCACATTACAGTCTGGGACCTCTTGATTTTCCATCTCTAACTGTACAAGTTACATTCCCCTACAAAAATGACCTTTGTATCTGTTTATGTTTGATACTGTACACTTATGTCTACTGGAATTTACATAATCCAAATATTTAAATAGCGGTTTTAATATATTTTTGAAATGAATGACATATTAGAAGTAGCTAAACTTTTTATCTTACTTTGGAATGTGAGTATAATTTCAGCGTGCAACTGAGTAGTTTTCAATCATATGGGGTGAAAGGGATTATATACATTATGTAAATGCACATAAAGCTTAAGTAATAATGCAGTATTTAGTATCAGAGGGATAGCCGTGTTAGTCTGGTTCTGTAGAAGCAGCAAAGAATCCTGTGGCACCTTATAGACTAACAGACGTTTTGCAGCATGAGCTTTCGTGGGTGAATACCCACTTCTTCGGATGCAAGTGGTGGAAATTTCCTGGGGCAGGTATATATAAGCAAGCAAGAAGCAAGCTAGAGATAACGAGGTTAGATCAATCAGGGTGGATGAGGCCCTGTTCTAGCAGTTGAGGTGTGAAAACCAATGTTTTTGAGGTGTGAAAAACAATGCAGTATTTGTTTTATTCAGGCCTATTGCATCTGTTTCTAACACTAGAAGGAATAAATGTCATAATGTATTTTAAAGATACAGATGTGTGTGTGTGTAAACTAAAATATGACTGTATACATATGCATTTGTACTGCATAGGCTTTCAAACATATATAGTATACAATAAATGGCATGATAATAAACTTAAAAGTAGTAAATAATAGAAACAGAAACAAGATAAAAAACAAAATGAAAAAATAATTAAAACAATAACTATTCCATTCATTCTGAACATATCACACAAGATTGCATTAGGAAACACAATAAAAATGTGCTTTTAATCTGATAGTAAAAAACCCCAATAAAATAAAAATGAAATCCATTAATGAAAATAATGGATCTTATCCAAACTGGTTAAACACTTAACATACATGATTTTTTTTTTCAGTTGGTGATATAGTAGTCTTACTCACATACTGTGGTTGTTACAGTGCAATTAGTACCACTCATTTGCATAGTGTTACCATGTTAAAAAATAAAAAATAGAATGGTTTCGCAGATGAGACACTTTCCTTATCAAACTAATATTATAATGAGTGTATGCAAAATGTCATATTTAAAGCTGTGACATTGTTACTGGCAAGGAACTGAATCTCACTCTTATTTGGTCTCGGTCAGTGGTTTGGTTGGTTGGGGTGTCTGAGCAGGGGAGAAGAGAAACCATTTATCTGGTAGGCTGATTTAAAATAAATAAATAAAATAAGGTAACTCGGGGTTGAAATGTATTGACTATCAGGGAGATTGATCAGTGGGTGCTGCTAATCTGATCACTCCAATGTACCTCATTTTGATGGACATCACTCACTTTACTCCTACAATTACCTGTGCACCTCCTCACTTTTATGGTTGAAAATTATTTACGTCAGAATTAAAAGATTGCGAAACTGAGGTTATAAAAGAGTTGTTTGCACTAATTAAATGACTCCCATATATTTTTAAGTGTTCTGCCTGAATGGTTTTTAATTGTTCCTCATTTGAGTTTTTTGTCACATGTTGTATCCTGTATCTGGCAAGTTGAGAGGTATAGATATGATCACAAATAAGTCTTAAATTGAATAGATATGGAATAAATTAATATTTACATAATCATCACCTCCACATAATTGGCAGCTATATAAAAAATTAGAGCTGTGTGTGATAAATTGCAAAGCTATATGATAAATGAACTTGCGCACCTTTGGCAGCTTTACCTGGTCTCTGCCCAGTAATCCATCTTCCCTGAGACTTATTCTAATTATTCAAATCTTTGAGCAGCTTCAGTTAACTACAGTATTTTAAAAATCAATCTCCCCACAAATGTTTCTTCCTATTTCCCCCAAATATAGAAATACCCTGGCCTGAGGCCCATGATAGGCAAGTGTCAGTCCCGCACAAAAGGACAGGTTTTCTATACATTCATGTTATGACCGTTTGTTATTTGCCATCCCTGCAGTGCTAGAAATGGGAGCATCCTCACATTAGAAAGTGGCACTTCCCAGCTTTACTGTACCGTGCAGGAGCCCTTTCCTCAGTCAATACGTATATGACATTATATGCAACAAATGAGGCAACTTTGAGGTGACTGAGTCAGAGCTAAGTTTGTGTGCAGTGCAGCCTATCTTCCTTCTGAACACTGGGGAATCATTATTAAAATGTATTAAGCGGGCATGAAATATGATTTCCAAAGATTCATAACTGGGCCAAATCCCAACATATTTTCACTGGAACTCTCAAAGCCTTTCTCTGTAAAGCCTTTGCCAAATTTCAGTGTCTAGTTCAACCATTGTAGCTATAGATATGCAAAATACATTGCAAGCTATTTTGTACAATAAGAGGTTTTTTTTTCTTTTCTTACACTTAAAATGGCTAAACTTTTGTATTCAAACTTTCCAGAACATTTCTCCTGGTAACAGCAATTAGACCTGTAAAATTTTGTCCCAGTAGGAGGAACTGTTAGAAAGTTATGAATGACCGAAAACCAGAGATTATAGTGAGAAATACTTCAACAACCTTAACTCTATCTGTTGCTGACATTCCAAATATAATATACAGGCTTGAGTGTATTTTTTGCATATTATGTACATTATGAATTACCATAGTGCAGTACATTTTTTTTCAAAGGAGAAAGAAACCCTAAAGTGACCAGAAAGTATGTTTATAGTATAATTTACACAATCTTTTCCCCTTATTTTGAGAAATGATTCCCTTTCATTTCTTTGCATATGTTAGATAACGATGCCTGGGGAGGAGGGGCACAGGAGAAATGCCTGTTTTGGCATGTCCCACCTGGCAAGTATAGATTTCTGTGGGAGTGAAGATGGCTTCAGTAAACAGCACATGCAAAGCACTTACTTTTCACGCAAGTAAAGTTTATAAAAAGAAACTCCACAAAACGGGGGAGTAACTTTTAGGAAGGAAGCCTATGCCTTGCTTGGTGAATAGGTCCCCATGCTACCATAATAATGCACATTTCTACTAGGACAAACACTTATTTGTTCAAAGTGAATATTAACACTGTAATTTAGTACCTAATTACAATTTTATAGTAATAACTAAAAATGTGGTATTAAAAAGCCTGGCATACACTGCTCCTCACTATTTGTCCGTTGTTAGTGGTATGGTATGTGACTTTGTCAATATACCAGCATTACAGTGGAGATTTCTTAGCAACATTAACCTTGTTGCAAAGTACTGTTCCATACACCTTTTCAAAGTTTATTATTTTCTGTAATTTTTAGAAAGGTTTTATTATATTAAAGGGCCTGAGCCTCCTCTCGTTGAAGTTGATGAATAAATTCCCATTAACTTTAAAAGGAGCAGGATTAAGTCCTGTGAACATCAGTACATATAGCGGATCTTGTTCATGTAAAAGGCACAGTACTCAGTATTCCTTGAGGAAGGCTTTATAACATTGCACCATTTTCTAAAGGGACGAGATATTCTCATAAGATTGATTTCCTTATCAGCTAACTGTAAAGGATTTGTTTTCTTGAAGCTACAATTAAAAACAAAAGAAAAATTAATGCAAGATTAATATTTAGAAATAAGACATTGATAAAATTTGCTTTCTTTATCATGAAAACATACAGCCAAAATGTCACATTTTGTAATTTTTTTTGCAAAACAAACAAAAATGTGTTTTACTATTAATACTATTAATTTTATGTTTGGAACAGCTTTATTCCTCGTCTGGATTTTCTTTTTTATCAAGTTACCTTAATCATAACTAACTTCAACTTCAAGGGATAGTTTTTTCAAATGCTATAAACCCTGCTGGTCTCCATTTACCTGGAACTGATAGAAATTACTGTCATATTAAGTTATGTGAAACAGGGATTGTCAATAAAAAGGCAACATTTATTCTTATTTATTATACAGTGGCATTGAAAATAAGGAAATAACTGGAATACCTCAGATAGCATTGTGTGGTAACTGTGGGTAAATGATACATTTTAGTGACAACCATTCTAACTTATAATACCAAAAATCTCTGTTAGGTTGCATTAACATGATGTACTAACCAGTCACATTTCTACACACACATGCATCAAGAAGTGTGTGTGTCTGTCTAAAACTCATGATGTTGTGGGTCTGGTATGCCTTTGCTAGGGAGGAGAAATCACAATTGTGCTTTTCATGAGGTAACCTCCTCACTCATGAAGATAAAAATTATATCAGACCTAACCTGTCAATTATTCTCTCCATAATACAATACATGCTATTGTGAGATACACCAGTTATCTTGAATGTGTGAAAAGAACTCAGTGATTGCTGAGTGGCAAAGCCCTTTTCCTCTGCTTTAGGATAAATGCTGTATCGACAGTTCATCATGTGTTCCGTTTACAGAAAATATTCAGTATATGTTTATGAGATTTAAATTGAAAATTCCCTGAGGTAGGGAGAGTACATGTAATTTGTATGCACTTACCCTTAGCAATCCCTCCTGGGAGGCAAGAGAAGTGAAGCAGCGATGGCGTGCTCGGGGTGCTCGTGCACGGAGTAGGGGTGAGCTGGGGTGTGTGGGGGTGCCTCAGGGCAGAGGGTGGGGGGTGAGGAGCTGCCGCAAGGGGGATGCCTCAGGGCGGGCGGGGGGGAGTTGCTGCGGGGGGAGGCACCTCAGGGTGGGGGTGCGGGGGTGTGTGGGGGAGAGGGCACCAGGTGGAAGTTTTGCCTAGGGCACGAAACATCCTTGCACCGGCCCTAGCTCCAGCTGGGGATCGGTGTGACCCAACCTGACACTGCTTGAGTCTAGTCCAATTTTCCATGCTATTCCAGCAGCAGGGAGCCCCTGTTCTGGCTCTGCACAACTAACAGATCATCCTTACATCGGGGTGATCCTTAAACAGACAATTATAGATAGCTTTAGGAACAGATTCCATCAGCAGTATGGTTTAATGTAGCCACACTGCATTGGAGAATCTGGTCCTTTAAGCTTAATGTAGTGCAATAGCATACACAATTCAAGGCTCACTTTTTCTTTTGTTTCATGTAAAAGAGCATCATATATTCTTTGTTTAATTGTTGGGTGAGTGTATAAGTTAAGATCTCACACAAGTATTAATTCCACAGTAGTGTATAATGTGACTTCCTGTACACTATTATTATTATTATTATTATTATTCTGCAACAGTGCAGACATGCCTCAAGTGAGATTGGGGCCCATTCAGGTAGGTACAACTCACAGTAAAAGTGTCTCTGCCCTAAAGAGCTTATGCTCAGAACAGACAAGATATGGAAGAAAGGCAGTATTAACTTGACTCATGGTGGTCTCTATCCAATGAATTTGTTTTCCCAGCTCAATTGTTTAGTGACCAGCATCCACACCATACAAATGATTGTCACATTAAGTAATAATAAGTATTCTCATTGACTAAGTCTGCAAACGTAGCAGGAAGGAATGATCTATGGAGGAAGTAATAGTCCTCACCCCTAGATGTGGCCCCAGCAATTCAGAGTTAAGGCATGTCCAGTACTGTAACCTTCTGATTATTGTCCATTATATTGAATTTACTGTTTCATTATGATTTAGTGATCTTAAAATATAAACACTTGAAGAAGCTACTTGAAACTCCCTTCTTGGTATATATGTCTGCATGTTTTATCTCGTAACATTGTTTCATAATTGTGATCATTATTATTCACATATTACCAGCATAACCTACTAGGAGAAGAGCACAGGACTAGGAATGAGTAGATCTGGATTCTCTTCCTACCTGTACCGCTAACCTCACTCTGACTTTGGGCAAGTCACATTAACATCTCTGTGCCTCGGTTTCTTCCTTTCCTGTAAAATAGGATATGGTTCACAAGGGATATTGTGAGACATAATTTGTAAACCCTTTTTTCAGCCTTCGGATGGATTATATACATATCAGTGCCATACAAGAGAGAAACACAATTAGTTATTAATAAAAACACAGATTGGCTTAGGATAAACTGTATAGGTAAACAGTGTTATTCATGGAAAAGTGAGAATAAGCAATGGGATACTGTAAATAAGATGAGTATTATTTTTATAGCTCCCAAATACGCTATGAAAACATCACTGGACTTTTATACTTTGTCTTCCAAGCTAAAGTGGTCAATTTCCAAACATCTTGTTTGTTAGTATGTGAAATATTTGTATATTAGTGTATTGTATTGATACTTTATCATGTCTGTCCCCAAAGTCACCATTTTAATTTGATGTCCACTGTCATGCAATGCAGCTTGACAGTGTCTGTTGTTTTATCCTAATTCTGTACAGTAGAGTGGGACTAAACTAATATGAATACCAATATTAGGAACATTTATTTATAATATATGTCCAAAACCACTGATACTAAATAGTAGAGTTCACCTAGATCATTAGGAGGCTTTGAAGCAGAATGCTCCTTTAATTTCAGGGAGTTAAACCCACATGGACTTCTGTGGGGAAACAGGGCTTATTTAAGATGTCTGAGATAGCAGCAAGCTAGCATCTTTGTAGTCTGACAGATGTAGGCTAGCAGCAGTATCAATGAAGACAGATACAGGTTGCATTGCAGTAGGCAAGCAGCTTGAGGGACATTCAGCAGGGTTTTCAAGGGACAGCATAGATTCTTCAATATTAGTAGCGATGATTCATTAAAGATAACAAAACCGAATCAAGCTATTGTGCCACATGTGGGCACCGGCATATTACATCTCTGGGGAAGTGTTATTAGAAATTACAAAAATACTGCAGAGTGGAGTGGGTCTGCTCTGCAAAAGAATATGAGAGTTCATTGACAATCTTGTTGTTTCTTGGGATATGGAATTCTGATGTAAGAGGCAAGTTGCAACACTTATCATCAAAAGGGCTTTGTGTCTATGAAAGTAATGCTAAGGCAGCTGCAGTAATTAGGGGGACATCATAATTTTGCTTGTAGGGTCATATCTTCTGCTGAAAATCTTTTGTCATAGGGTAAAGTTGGCCATTTCCGCTGCCAAAAAGCCACTTTAAAAGATTGACAAGAGAGATTAAAGAGGATACAGAAATTTGGAAGTAGTTCTTTTAACCTTTTTGGCAACAGCGAGCCTCATGGTGGGGCTAGTTAGAGACCACACATTCCTGGAATTGTTTGCCTTTTTGGTTCTTCCATTTAGGAATATCAATTAACAACAATTTCAATACTGCAGCAAAGCAGGAGAGGAGACAGTAAATAAGCAGCAAGTAAAATTAAAAAACAGTAATGAGCCTTATGAATACAGGGGTGTTACAAGGCTTGAAAATGCATTTATTTTAGAGCTTAGCATGTCCTGGGAAAACATAACAACATTGTGGATGGATTGTCTTATTTTACATTGCAGAGATTCCATTTATTGGCCCTGGAGGCTGACAAGGAACCAACACCTGTGCCCAAATGTTTTTAGAACCTTGGCAACGGAAGGCATGTTCGTTATGCAGGAGAGCTGTAGTTCCAAGTATGCTTAAGGCACAGAAGAATAGCAGAGTTTTCACTTGTACGAAAAAACAGGTTAAGGAGCAGAATGACTGTCATAATGGAGTTATTAGTGTGAACAATCTTGATGAAGGATGGCACTTCTGTGACTGCACATCACCAGCGGAAATTACACTTTATGGTAAGCCTGTTTTGGTGACCTAAAAACTGTGCAGTGGTGATAACATCAGACTTGGGGAGATTCAAGAAAGGCATTCAGTTCCTGACAACTCCACAAAATAAGTCAATTAATAAACTAGTATTTTTGGTCTCTTTTGAACATAGTGCCTCTTCTACAAGTAGCATTTACTCTTTGGGGCTGGAAAGTGTGTGATTTCAGTTAGTCCCTGGTTGGAGCCTGATGGAAGAATCATAATGCAAAGATGCATACTGTACCAAGCAAGGTGTATGATAGCTTTGAAGAGTTATAATAGAGATTGCTTCAGCAGTTAAGAGAACTCGTGTAAGATTACATGGTGCTAGACTTCCTGGGGTTTGACGTTGGAGAGGTAAGTCCAAGGTTGGTTACTGTTGCAAAATGTCAGTTGTTTTCCTGAAGAGAGCAATATTATACATGGATGTGAATGCACTGCTTTGTAAAGTCATTTTTGTAGTGCCTGTGTGGCTACACCTGCACTAAAGGTCACATTCCATGAAACTAAGGCCTGAAGAGTAGGCAGGTGGGCTTTGTTTTTAAATAGGCCCTTCTGTACAAACTGTATAAATGGAAAGTTTTGTGAATGATCTGTTGTTTTAGGAGAACTTTGAGGCAACTGGGATGATCCATTTACAGTATTTTGGTGATCAGAGAGATGTGAGCTAGGATCAAATTCTCTCTTTCACCCTATCAAGTAACTTTAAGCATAACAATTGTGATACGCGGTCTTAGTGATGCTTGGCTATCATGGTATAGTATGACGTGTTCAAGAGATGGTGCTGAATGCCTTTTCAAATTGCCATTGTTTTTAGGAAACATTTCAGAACAGTGAGGTCCAGTGAAACAGATTGAACAAAACACATCAGGTCATTTGTATCTTTGCTGCAGAAAAGAATGATTTTGTGTACTGGAAGCTTGAACTGGTAACCACAGTAAATAAAGGATTTGGCTTTTTAAAGACAAATGCTTCCAGATGCCAAGATCATTTGGTCCATGTTACGACCCAGATGAGTTTGGAAGGATGCCAAAAAACTAAAAGCAGTAGATAAAACCAGAAAGGTAGTTAATCAAAAATTAGCTAGCTTCTGCAAATTTAAAGAAGCTGAGGTTGACAGAGAGATGGATCAAATGTTTTAGCATTTCCTACCAAAGGACAACCTGTATATCAGTGATGATCAAACCACAAGAGCTTATGAGCTTTGCTTTGGATGAGTCCTCAGAAGTTTGCAGGTTGGCCAGACCATAAAATGGGCATTGGGACTTCATTCTGAAAATCTAGTCCCATTTATATGACTGGGATTATTCACAGGCCTGAGGGTTTGCAGGACTGCCTCTTCATTTACATATTGGATTATATGGACACATTGATCTACATCACTGGAAGAAGTGAATCAAACTTTATATTTTACTTAATATAGTTTCAGTGCTCAACCACACCCAGCCCAGAGGAACCATTAGAGGGAAATCTTTCTGAACCCCCTTAGCTGTGGGATAGAGCATGCTTAGTCACTGTGTAGGGACAGTGCATGTGCAGTCTGGTCAGAACTAGGAGCTCTGAGAGGGTAAAGCGAGCTCAGTAAGGATGGTAGGGTGACCAGATGTCCCGATTTTATAGGGATAGTCCTGATTTTTGGGTCTTTTTCTTATATAGGTTCCTATTACCTCCCCACTCCTGTCCTGATTTTTCACACTTGCTGTCTGGTCACCCTAAAGGATGGGATCTTCAGAGATATTGACTGTTAAGCTCTAGCAGGTCTCTACTGAACATGTATGAACTATGTTTTTCAAAGAGTTATAACTTGGTGAAAGGCAGGCAGACTTTCACTGGGACGGGAAAAGGCACATCCCTGACCCAAAGGCCACCTCATTGCCAAATTTGAAATTGCTGCTCCAAAGCATGATGGGCAAAAGAACATATTTTTCCCTAGCCTTGTTCTTGAAAATGGAAATGGCTGATCCATTTTGTTATACTTTTCCTAAATAATTCAGGCTGAGGCAGACACTCGGCATGGAGAATTTCAGCCTGAAAAGTTGAAGTTTGGCAAAGTTCTAAACAAATGAAAATAGAGTCTTATATTGGAAGTGTTGGGCTACCCACTCCTCTTATAATAGTGCTGATCAAGAGAACTCTATTATCATCTCTAATCGACAAACAAAAGGGGAATTCTTCAGATGTTTTTTGATCACATTAGGTTTTTGATCACATGGTTGCTTGTAAGGGCAATTTCCAGTGACACCTTGATATTTTAAACAAACAAACAAAAAGATTCTATAATATGTCTATATGTACACAGAAATAAATGAGAGAACACCTCCTTCTCTGAAGATGCAATGTGGCATACCCAATATTTGAAATAAATATTTAGATAGCTATAGATATTTTAAACATAAGATAACCTTAACTGTGAAAGTACTATGCAGAAGTATCAAAATTTTGCCCTAATTTCTTGTGTAATAATTTGAAGTATCCTTTAGTAATAATAGTAATAATACTGGGGTTGAAAGTTCCTTTATACTGAGCTTCTAAGTGATTAATCCTGTCTGATTGTTACAAGATTTAGCCTAAATTTTTTTAAATGATAAATGAAATGGAAAGATGCTGAAAACAATCCTTTTTGAGTAATATACTTCAAACCATTTTGTTCTTTTTCAAATGTGACAACACAGTTTGTACTAGGACATTATCTTTCTTAGTATATTAAGATCCTATTCAATACAAAATGAATGAATTGAATTAAGTCAGATCATATTGATTATTTCCCATCCTCAGTTTGCAGATATTTTATTTGTATTTTTCCCTCTGGTTCAGCGGTATTTACATCTGCTCTAGAGCTGAGGTATCTGCTACTGAGGTTTCTGGTAGCGTTGTTCTGCTACTCACATTCAGTAAAAATTCCTCTCTTCATTAAATGGATCAAACTGCAAGGCTAAGTGTGCTATACCCTGCTGTGACTGAGACCAGGTCTTGAAAGTTGACTCTGGAATCTTGTTTCTTGGACTAAGGGAATCTGAGCATGTTGCAAAAGTTGTGATTGGTCTCCAGGGAGAGGTTGCTTCAGTAGAAAGCAGAGATGTGTGTAGATAAGAGGTCATAGTGTAGTGAGTGGGGAATGGTACCTGCTGTGAACAAACATGAAAATTTCCGTGTATCACACTCTGGGCTGATACTGGGCTTTATTGGGAGGGATAAAGGCAGAGGAAGACAGAGCCGAAAAGCTCACACTAGGTGACTGGGATAAAATAACATAACTAAATATAAAAAAAAAAGTCAGAACCAGGAGGTGACACACAATTAAAATCGTGTTAGGCTGTGTCTCCTTGTCTTTGAGCCTTTAAAAAATAAAATTGCGTTTCTTTATGGTGTCCGCTCTCTGTAGACCTCAGAAGCATTTCCTAGTAGTAGCTCCATATTTAGACAGTCTTCTCATCATTATTCATCTAAGTCATCAAAATTTTAAAAAGGATTAAAAACCCTGATGTGTTATAAATAAAATATGGAATGGAGGACAGTGATAGAATACAAGTACAGTATGTTTGAGGGAATACCCACCATTAGTCCCTCACAGAAGTATTTGGGGCACGTTCTCATATTGTTTTCTTATTGCTTACATTTTATATATTTAAAAAAAGAAAGTCAGTAAAGGCAGAATATGATCAGTAGCCACAGCTGAAATATAGGCAGAATATGACAAGCATGTACACTCAACCTTCATTCAAAATTAATATGCATTGTATTTTCTGAGCTATAATTGTCCTGTACCTTGGCTTTCAATTGCTGTAAATTAATTCTGCTATAAGTATCCCTTTTTACCCATGTATTTGTAGCCTTGCTGTAACTGGAAGGTGGTACTTCCAGGGATGACATTGTGGTGTGACCACTAACATGGCACAGCATCTGGAGACAAGTGTATATATTTTTGAACAGTTTTCTTTGCCCCTCTCCCATTTTTATTGGCAAGGCTTTTTCTATTCTGGGCATTTATCCCAGTTTGGTTTAATTTTTGTTTATTGCATACAGGATCCCAGTTGATGTTTTGAGATGGGCACTTTATAAATTAATAAATAAATTCAGTATATGCTTCCATTTAGTGGGTCACTTGGCACATCTGTTTTGAGAGGTAGCTAAATCTTCATGAGCTGCATAAGACGTCTGTAGTTACACAGCATTAGGGAAGAGTATCAGATTTTAAATATGTACGTGTTACTCATTAAAAAGTCATCATTTAGCGATAGTTATCATATTCTTGCATATCAGATACTGCAGGATGTTGCAGTACTTAGAATACAAAATAATTACTGCATTGAAGATGCTAGGAGTGTAGTAGCCGGGGTTAACTCCTGTCTGTTTAGTGCTGCCAATTATTGGTGTGTTCTCAGTACACTTTTACAATCCATTATCTACAGGAGTCCGATGGTATCTGAATATATTAATATACACATTGTACATTACTGGAATCAGTGAAAATCATATTATATTGCAAGGGTTCTTCATAGAGATAACTGTGCAAAACATAGTCCAACACTCAGCATTTGTCTAGACTGCAGGCGAGGGTCTGAGATAGGCACACCAATGTTAGTTTAATCTAGCTAGCACAGGTAACAGTGGTGTACATGGGACAGCGTGTGCTTCAGCACAGGTGAGCAACCCAAGTACAGACTCAGCCTCCCCAGTGGTCTTACGCTTGGGAAGCTAGCCTGTGCGGAAACACATGCCCTCACATCTACATTACTATTCTGTATCGACATACCCACCCAGGCAACACCACTTAAGTCATTGGAGCTCCTTGGGTATAAATGAGAGCAGAGTTTGGCTCAGCAAATTTAGTACGTAAAACAGAAGAAAAATCCCATTCAATAATAATAAGTATGATTATTACAATAGTGCTAAGAGGTCCCAGTTGGTATTGGGCGCCTATTTTACGAGGCCTTGTGTAAACATAGAGTAGGAAGGCAGTCCGCTTAATCCACAGTTTCCATTGTTATTGCTGAGTTTGTTGTTGTTTGTGGCACCTCATAATTGTTGTTAGTTCTGAATGTTTCTCTTACAGGATATCTTTTTAGGCTTCTGTACTGTATTTTTTCAGTTGCCTGGTTCATATGTGAAGACTCTTCTAATTATGACTCTTGTTGTGAATTTTGATTGAAGCACTAATAGGGGAAGGAAAATGAGAAGTGGAGTACTGGTCTTTGTCCACACTAGACAAAAAAAGGTAGTCACTATCGATAGTAGCAACACCTTGCCTCTGCAGTGCCTCATGTCCACACATAAAATTCACTCTGGCATTGTACAGATTTTGGTACCACCAGAGAGAGAGCACAGCTTGGGAGCAAGTCTTCACCTGCTTCTGGTTGCACTGGGGCGACCAATCTTACTGCTCTGCTACTGTGGATGGAAAAACGCAGATATTCCAGCTACACTGGACCAGATAATCCCACAATGCTGTTCTCTACCTACTCTGTACCCCCTGCCATAAGGAAGTGTTTAGTTTCCTCCATCCTTCCATATATTTTCCCTTAAGTATGCAACGAAGACATGTGCCATGTTTTCCAATTGTGTTGCCTCTTTAAGCAACCCTCAGTGCAGCTCAGGGTTTGTTCAACTGGCCTTTGCTCTCCTTGGCACACCTTGAGAGCAGGTGAAACATCTACTGGGCTAGTACAGCTCTTTGGAGAGATCTTATGAAACTTGAACTAGACACACCGGGCACTCAGATGGGTGTGCAATAAAGTCCTAATTTATCCATTTCCAAAACACTCCTTCCCTGGAAAATATTGTGAGAAGAGTGGGTGAAAATACTGTGTGTGGAAGTGGTGCAAACATATTATGGAAACCTGATTAGTGGTGTGGATGCACTTCATAGTTGCAAAAAAAAAATGCTTATGTGCACTGTCACTGTTTTGTCCCTGCAGTTGACCACTTGCCTAGGTGAAAACAAGCAATAAGAGGCACAAAGAGCAAAGGAAGGGGTGTGAAAAAGCAGGTCCCAGAAAATAAACATATCTAAAGAAATCAAGGTGTAAAAAAGGGGGAGCAGGTATTTGGATTTACCCACTTACAGTACAATACTCTATTGACAACTTCATTTTCATGAGAATTTTTTTCTCTAATGCAAGCTGCTCTTTGTGCGGAAAATGAATCAACAGCAGGAACACATTTGCTTTAAGAAGCTACTTGAAAATTAACCAAGATCGCCACTAGTGCAAGGGAGCATAGTACTTGGCTATATGGGCACTCAGAATAAGAAATGCCACAAAACTCTGGAGGAGAAAAGAGAGGACAACATGAGCAAAACCAGAATTAGAATGGGCTCCCCTTTGAGTGGCATCATCTCCAATTTCCTTCCTAAGCACATCCGCACTTAGTTTCTGAGAAAGCAAGCAAGACACGTAGGCAAACTGCCAACCAGATGGTGCAACTAACTATGGAGGATACATTCAGAAGGGCAGTAAAACACAGATTAAAAAATCCTATACTTTGCATGTATGATCCAAAACAGGCCAACATTCACCAGGTCCTTTTCACATGGTAAATGGTAATAGTAGCCCCTTCCTGCCTCTGCATGGATCAGTCTCATAATTTATTATTGCTTTCAGTTCTGCTGTACCATCCCTACTGTATACTGGAAGAACTACTTTATGTTCTATTTATGTATTTTATGGATGGGGTTTTCAAAAGTGCTCAGTGTTGGTCTGTGTTCTCACTGAAGTATATAGTAAATTGACTTTGAGAGCAGAGTTTGAGTCATGCTGAGCACTTTTGAAGATTCTATCCTATTGTATAGAATGAACAAAAGAAAATAATAGTTCTTATTCCGGTTCCCATATAGTCAATGAGTGGAGAGGCCACAACTGGAGTTAAGGGGCAGTCTAAGGAGTGATATGCCTTTTTATATTTCACTCACTGCCATGTCATTTTCAGTTTATTATGTATACTGTATGGTGTTTACATTTCCACTAAGTTTTATATTTACAGAGGAATTTTAGCTTTATTTTGTGCTTGTTCGCTCTCTTCCTTGCCTCCCTACTCCCCCCAGCTAGGGAGTACATTTAACACATGAAAGTTTTCACATTTTACAAAGTAGCTGTAGATATCTATAGATTTTTATACCACTATTAGTTTTTGGCTTTGTTGTTGGCTATTTTAATATCATTGCTCTATGGGCTTATCAGTTGTACAGTTGGATCATTGTGTATTTGGTAGCAATGATATGGCTCAATTACCGTTAAAATGTCAATGGGTAACTACAGATACAGCCCAAACTTGACTAATCTGCTAGCTGTTGGTGAGTGGGAACTGTTCCCTGGCTAATGTCTTGGACCAGTCCTGCAGTATTTAAACGTTCTGTGATAGGTTGGGTTTTTCTCTGGTGTCATGCTCAGGCAGTTTCAGCCTTTCTTTCCCTTCCTCACTTGGAACTTTACTCTAGCTTTTCTGGGTTTGCTGCTGTGGGGGTCTCCTAGCTAAGGAGATCTTCAGTCTCTCAGTTCCTTTATGAAGGTCTGATTTGTATATTTGGATACCTTCCACCCCTGCCCAACATGATCAGCTCGTCCTGGGTCTGGTAAATCCTGTTTGCTGCCCCTTCCAGGGACAAGATCTTCTTTTTAAGCTTGCTTCTTCCAGCTGGAGCAGGCCCTGCAAATGTGCCTATTTGGTATCAAATGAGCTCAGAGGAGCACATTAGCCTTTTCCTCAATGCTACATACCCCATCACATGCCCTCCTCTCCCAAAAAATGGTCAGGTCATTTTATGCAGGTTTGAGTCGATCATAGTGTTCAACCAACATAAGAGAGTAATCAATGAAAAGGGACTGCCCAGCAGGTAGTGATCTGAGAGAATCTATAGCCCACTTCCTCAGTAATCAAATAAACTTTTTTCCCCTCAGAGACAATTTTCTACTTACCGTAAATACAGAACTGGATGCTCCTCACCTGCACAGTCCTGTGAAAGCACAGTGCCCAGGCTGACATCCAAGCGGCCATCTGTAATATAGAGAAAAGTTGGGATTAAAAAGGATGGGCGCCTGACAAAGGCATGTCCTCTCGGTGTTTCTGCCTTTCATAAGGTCTATTAGGAGAGCCACGATTGAAATGAGGTTAGGGATAAATATGCAGTAATATCTGGCCAGGCCCAGGCAGTGCCTCACTTGCCTTTTTGTCTGGGGGACTGGGCACTGGGCTTCTTGTAATGATGCTGCCTTCATATATTGTAGGTGATCTTCCCACATGGAGTGACAGATAATGATATCGTCCAGGTCAGCAGTGGCATATTGATAATGGGACATTTATTCTGATAAATGCTGAGGACATTTATTCATGAGTTGTTAAAAGGTTGACATGGCCCTATATAGTTCGAATGGCATAGTCTTGACATGAAAGTTTCTAAAGAGCTTGAAAAGGTGGTCTTCTCTCATGAGGAGGGGGATAAGGGAACCTGCCAATATCCCTCGGTGAGAGTGATAGTACTAAAAAAATCCCTCGGTGAGAGTGATGGTACAAGCTAAATATGAGTCAACAGTGTAATGCTGTTGCAAAAAAAGCAAACGTGATTCTGGGATGCATTAACAGGTGTGTTATGAGCAAGGCACGAGAAGTCATTCTTCCGCTGTACTCTGTGCTGGTTAGGCCTCAACTGGAATATTGTGTCCAGGTCTGGGCACCGCATTTCAAGATAGATGTGGAGAAATTGGAGAGGGTCCAGAGAAGAGCAACAAGAATGATTAAAGGTCTAGAGAACATGACCTATGAAGGAAGGCTGAAAGAATTGGGTTTGTTAGTTTGGAAAAGAGAAGACTGAGAGGGGACATGATAGCAGTTTTCAGGTATCTAAAAGGGTGTCATAAGGAGGAGGGAGAAAACTTGTTCATCTTAGCCCCTAAGGATAGAACAGGAAGCAATGGGCTTAAACTGCAGCAAGGGAGGTTTAGGTTGGACATTAGGGAAAAGTTCCTAACTGTCAGGGTGCTTAAACATTGGAATAAATTGCCTAGGGTTGTGGAATTGCCATCTCTGGAGATATTTAAGAGAAGGTTAGATAAATGTCTGTCAGGGATGGTCTAGACAGTATTTGGTCCTGCCATGAGGGCAGGGGACTGGACGCAATGACCTCTCGAGGTCCCTTCCAGCCCTACAATCTATGAATAAGGTATCTTGCAGCTCTCAAAGCCTCTAATAGCTTGTCTACCCACAGCAAAAACAGGTCCTTTTGTGAATAAGGTCTTTTAGTAAATCTTTCTGTTGGGCTATCATCTCTCTTAATAGCTATTGTACCTATGATGCTTGAACCTGCTGGTGTGTAGTCCATTATTGCAGTAGCTGCTGCTTGCCAAGTTCTGTTGGTTAGCCTGCTGTTGCTTCATCTGATCTCCAAACACTTATATCAGTCCTCTGGCTCCATCTCTGGCCCTGGGTTTCTATTCTCTATGTGGTGGGGTTTTTTTAGACCCTTGTATTAGGTGTGTGTGTGGCGGGGAGGGGGTGCCTGCATTTTCCACCATTTTGTCATAGGCTGGACCTTTCTCTGGGGTCATGCTCAAGCAGTTTCATAGTCTCTTCCTCTTCCAAAGTCCTTTCCCTGCTTGAATACTTTACTCCAGGTTCTCTGCCCTTAATCTCCAACTTAAGGGGATGTTCAGTTGCTGAGTTCCCTTATGAAGGTCTGATCTGTGTATGGTGGTTCAGCATGGCTGGACTCCAGGTTGGGGTTTACCTTCAACCCCTACCCCACAGTGATCAGCTTGTCCAGATGGAGAACAGTCCATGTGGGTGGTGGAGGCTTGTCTGCTGTTTCCCTCTAGGCTGTTATGTAGCAAGAGTCAGCTACTTCTCGAGGCACAGCAGCTTTCCTCCTACTTGCTGCCCCTTCCTGTGACAAGCTCTCCTTGATAAGCTTGCTTCATCCAGCTGGAGCAGGTTCTGCGGCAGTGCCTATTCGGTACATGTTGAGCCCTGAAGAGCTCATAACCAGTCTCCTGATGGAGATGGGGGTATGCCCCATCACACCTGCATTTTAAAAAAAGTTTCCAACCTTTATGGTTGTGAATAGCTTCCAAATGGAAGCCCGCTATGAGCCATGCTATATCATTTTCCTGAGCCTTCAGAAAACACCAGTACGATAGTTGTTCGTCATAGCTTTGTCAATCCTTTGCATATTGTAATTGACAAAATTAAATTTTTGACAGCAAATACAGTTGATGAAACTGAAAACAGAAATAGATCAGTGAATTAATTCTCAAAGTTATTACTGTGATTTTTGTGATTTTCTAAGTTCTAAAGATAGTTTCAATTCTTTACTTTTGTTGGGCACAGATTTCTTCTTGAATGAGCCTGGATATTTCAAAATATGGTTCTGGCCTGAAAAGGGACTTTGAATGTGGAAACCCATATCGCAGTTTTTTCTTATTTCCAAATCAATTTTACTCCATCTGCAAGTAAAAAGTTGTTTTTCTTTCAAATTGTCAGTGCTTCAAATTCAATCTCAAATCTGAAAGTCAAGCTGAGGTCTTATTCTTCCCTTCTCACACATGAGTTAAAAAGATTCTGCAGGCCAAATGAGGTCAACATTTGTTTCTATACATCCTTGTTGTCTTTAGATTATGTTCTTAGCAACACTTAAGTACATTTATTGACCTTCAGAAAGTTTAAAGAGGTATCTCTGAAGACGTTATCAAAGATGTTGGGGTTACACAAATACAGCCACTGTAAAATTTGGCCTGTAGATGCTGTAAACCTAGTGAAGATATGTAAAAGGATAGAGCATAGGCTGAATGTCAGAGTCTGCTTCTGCCATTGAGAGAAAGCATCCTTCTTGCTTGCAGGCTGATGGAAAACTGAAAATTGAAACTCTGTGAGATGCAGGGAAGCTGGAACCCCCCAAATCCATTTTTATTAAGTCAATTTCGGGATCAAACTGGACTTTAAGTATTAAAATAGAACTAGTCAGTGTTTGAATGAGCCTATTTTAATTACATTAATATACATAATTTAGGGCATGTTTTCAAATACAGTAGATTGAGAAAACATTGATTTCAATTTAATCTGTCAGTCTAGCTAGTCAAAAGTCACAGGTTCACAATTAGCCATAGAATAGATTCCATTGAGCAACCTAGAATTAACCTGTCTATATGGTATCCTTCTGATTCCCACCTCATCCTCCTTCACTTAGCCCTCAGGGCCCTTCTTTAATTCCCATTCTACTTTCCCAACTAACCATTATATTCTTCCCTCTCTGCCTCATTTGATCCCCTGCCTAAAGGAGGAATCCATAGAAGACCTTCTTGATTTCTACTCCTAGTCCAGCATCCTGGTGCTGGCATGTCCCAATAGGCTTTGTACTTGTCAGTCACTGAAAGAGACAAGTGCCTTCAGCAACAATTAGAGTCAGTAATGCTCCAGCTAGTAGCACCACAGACTCTTGCCTCCAGCTTTATTGGAAGAGACAAAGACTATTGGGCTATAATGTTTTAGCCATGGGGTCTCGGGAAAGAAATAGTTGGCAACTCATTTGTGGACAAAACAGCAGATTCTGATGCAGGAAGTAGGTGTGTGTGTGGGGGGGTGTCAGATTGCTGCTTCTGCTCTGCACTTTGCATAATCATTTATACTAGTGCCAAGCACTTTCCTGATTTCATGGCATTTTACACAAGGTGCAGGGCAAAGGAGAATCTCGCCTGTGATTTCTAGATAGATTAACTGAGCAGAAATCACAAGGGGACACATGGTTTTGAAGCTCTGATTGCACTCAGTAGAATTATCCACGATGAAAGAAAATAAAGAATATTATGGCTGCCCCATCATGTATTGTGTTCATTAGTGTGCCTTTAGGCTCATTCAAATACTGACATGGCCTGACCCTGCACACAAGTAATTCCACTGACTATGATGGGACTACTCAGATGCCTAAAATTAAGCACTTGCTTAAAGTCTTTGATGGATCAGGGTCTTAGTTTGCAGCCATACCTCTTAGGACTGTGATCCCAAGATTGGGATGGTAAGAAACAGGGTCATACCAGGCCTGTACTTAGATGGAATTCCAAAATAGTGCCCTTGTTTGTTCAGAAGATGACACTCTTCCTTCTGAGTTAACACTGAATTCCCCAGCATGGTGTGAGTGGGAAATATTTTTCCAGAGCTGTTGGCATGCAGCTGGATAAGATACAATACTGAGTTTCTCATGCACGGGTTTCAAGAGTAAGGACATTAATCCTCAGATAGATCTCCTGTCTTATTTTAGTGAAGTCCGTTTGTATGGAAGTTTGGTTATTGATGAGAGTCTCCAGGTTGGAGAGCTCTTTTTTGATGTTTTCCTGTTTGCTGTATAGGATGCTGATCAGGTGGTTCCTCAGTTTCTTCGATAGAGTATGGCATAATCTCTCACTGTGGTCTGTGTAGTATGTAGATAGTAGTGGATTTTTTACCTTTAGTCCATTAGGTATGATGTCCATCCGTTTGCATTTGGAAAGGAAGATGATATCTGTCTGTATTTGTGCAAGTTTCTTCATGAGGTTGATGGATTTCCACTCCATACGGCTAAATGCAGTGCCTTGCATGGTGTCAAGTATCAGAGGGGTAGCCGTGTTAGTCTGGTTCTGTAGAAGCAGCAAAGAATCCTGTGGCACCTTATAGACTAACAGACGTTTTGCAGCATGAGCTTTCGTGGGTGAATACCCACTTCTTCAGATGCAAGTGGTGGAAATTTCCTGGGGCAGGTATATATAAGCAAGCAAGAAGCAAGCTAGAGATAACGAGGTTAAATCAATCAGGGTGGATGAGGCCCTGTTCTAGCAGTTGAGGTGTGAAAACCAAGGGAGGAGAAACTGGTTCTGTAATTGGCAAGCCATTCACAGTCTTTGTTTAGTCCTGAGCTGATGGTGTCAAATTTGCAGATGAACTGGAGCTCAGCAGTTTCTCTTTGAAGTCTGGTCCTAAAGTTTTTTTGCTGTAGGATGGCCACCTTAAGATCTGCTATAGTGTGGCCAGGGAGGTTGAAGTGTTCTCCTACAGGTTTTTGTATATTGCCATTCCTAATGTCTGATTTGTGTCCATTTATCCTTTTCCTTAGAGACTGTCCAGTTTGGCCGATGTACATAGCAGAGGGGCATTGCTGGCATATGATGGCATATATTACATTGGTGGAAGTGCAGGTTATATATACCTGCCCCAGGAAATTTCCACCACTTGCATCCGAAGAAGTGGGTATTCACCCACGAAAGCTCATGCTGCAAAACGTCTGTTAGTCTATAATGCTGCTTCTACAGAACCAGACTAACACGGCTACCCCTCTGATACTTGACACCATGCAAGGCACTGCATTTAGCCGTATGGAGTGGAAATCCATCAACCTCATGAAGAAACTTGCACAAATACAGACAGATATCATCTTCCTTTCCAAATGCAAACGGATGGACATCATACCTAATGGACTAAAGGTAAAAAATCCACTACTATCTACATACTACACAGACCACAGTGAGAGATTATGCCATACTCTATCGAAGAAACTGAGGAACCACCTGATCAGCATCCTATACAGCAAACAGGAAAACATCAAAAAAGAGCTCTCCAACCTGGAGACTCTCATCAATAACCAAACTTCCATACAAACGGACTTCACTAAAATAAGACAGGAGATCTACATTACTCACTTCACCTCTCTACAAAGGAAAAAGGACTGTAAGCTGTCTAAACTCGTACCTGCCACATGGGGCCACAACCGTGGTACCCCTAACCCACCCAGCAATATCGTCAATCTATCCAACCACACACTCAGCCCAGAAGAAACGTCTGTCCTATCTCGGGGACTCTCTTTCTGCCCTGCCACCCCCACCAACATGATACAGTTCTGCGGTGATCTGGAAGCCTACTTTCGCCGTCTCCGACTCAAAGAATTCTTTCAGGACAACACGGAACAGCGCACGGATACACAGTTACCCTCCCACCAACAGCACAAGAAGAAGAACTCCACATGGACTCCTCCTGAGGGTCGAAATGACAGTCTGGACCTATACATTGAATGCTTCCGCCGACGTGCACAGGCAGAAATTGTGGAAAAACAACATCGCTTGCCTCACAACCTAAGTCGTGCAGAACGCAATGCCATCCACAGCCTCAGAAACCATCCTGACATTATAATCAAAGAGGCTGATAAAGGAGGTGCTGTTGTCATCATGAACAGGTCTGACTACCAAAAGGAGGCCGCCAGACAACTCTCCAATACTAAATTTTACAGGCTACTTCCCTCAGATCCCACTGAGGAATACACTAAGAAACTGCACCATCTACTCAGGACACTCCCTACACTAACACCAGAACTAATCAACATACCCTTAGAGCCCCGACCAGGGTTATTCTATCTACTACCCAAGATCCACAAACCCGGAAATCCTGGACGCCCCATCATCTCGGGCATTGGAACTCTCACTGAAGGACTGTCTGGATATGTAGACTCTCTACTCAGACCCTATGCTACCAGCACTCCCAGCTATCTCCGTGACACCACTGATTTCCTGAGGAAACTACAATGCATTGGTGACCTTCCAGAAAACACCATCCTGGCCACCATGGATGTAGAGGCTCTCTACACAAACATCCCGCATACTGATGGAATACAAGCTGTCAGGAACAGTATCCCTGATGATGCCACAGCACACCTGGTTGCTGAGCTCTGTGGCTTTATCCTCACACACAACTATTTCAAATTTGCTGACAATATATATCTCCAGACCAGTGGCACCGCTATGGGCACCCGTATGGCCCCACAATATGCCAATATTTTTATGGCCGACCTGGAACAACGCTTCCTCAGCTCCCGTCCACTCACGCCCCTTCTCTACCTACGCTACATCGATGACAACACCTAGAAAATCTCCACCAAGCATCAAGACTACAGTACATTAATCCTGGTGTCCTGGCTATTTCCAACTCTGGCAATTTTATTCTTCCTACCAAAACTTCCCCTGCTATTTCAGTTGGATAGGTTTCTTTCTCACCCTTTCCCAGTGTGCGTGTTGTGTATAGTGGTGTGTGCTGTTACAGAGGCGTTACAGTTCACAGAAGAATGACTTCATTAAGACTCCATGTGGCATTTCAGGAAAATTGTTCCCTTTTCAGGAATGTGGCCTACCAGAACTAATCCTCTATTATTTTTTTTTTTACATAACATGGAAAAATTCTGACACTTTTTTTTTTCTTGAAAGTGATCCATGTGTATAATGTATGTGGGTGGTGAAATGTGTTTATAAAATATTGGGCCAATTCTGCAGTGTCTTACATGCTGTGCAACCTCAGTTGAGTTGCACAGATGTATCTGGCAATATCTGGCACTTTCTTTGGAGGAGTAGATGTGGTGCAAATATTATTGATCCACAGTTTTATGAATATTCAGTGACTTGCAATTTAATGTAAAAGAAAGTGTGACACACACTGGGATTTTTAAACTTTTTTTTTCTTGTCTTTTGTATAAAAGAACCTACATGCATCATCCATAAGCCCAATGAGAGGATGATCTGTCTTTGGGGAAATAATGGTCTGCAGTCTTAGTGAAAGGTCAATGACTGGTGGGTATTAATTAATCCAGCTGGGCACACAGCATACAAGGTTTAACAGTGTTTTTTAATAATGATGATAGATTTGAAAAACCAGCCTTTCAGCAACAGTATCCCATCTGTTTGGGGCTATTTTTGTTTAATATATTAAGATTCTATGTATCCTTTTTTGTAAAGTTAATGTGGTTTGCAGGACCTGTACTCTACTGCAATTATCATAGAGAAAGGGCAAGTACTTACACGGTGAGAGTTAAGGGCAAAAGATAGGAGTGAGCTAATTGACGATTACCCAGCCTTTACCACTTTAACCAAATCCCTTACCTACAGGATAGTAAAGCAAATGTATTTAGTTTAAACAACATAGTTTATAACTGACACTGTGGATTTCTGCATTGAGTCTTTTGTAGTTCTCTTGTTTGGTCTAGAAGTATGAACTGTGAAATCATAGGGTTGGACCTAGCTGAGTAGCTGAGAGCCTCCTATGAAGCATTGGTTGCCCTCCATTCCTACTGAAGTCAATGGTATTGGAGGACACTCAGACCCTATCTGGAGATGCTCAGCTTACTAAAGATCCACTCCTTAGTAGTACAATTTAGTGCCTCTTTTCATTGTGAAGGCTGGACCAATTATATCTTGTCTTATGGCTTGGGAGAGTTTGCTGTAAGTGAAGATTCATCTCCACAGAAATACTGATGGGAGGAAAGGCACAAAAAGGTGGTGCAATAACCAATGATAAATAATAAAATGCATTATATTAGTTCTTTACTGCATTGTAAATGATTATTCAAAGCGCATTTTCAGCTATATGCTATTAACAATGTAGATATCAGCCATATAAACACCTGTTTCGGTGATGACTATCTCTTGGTTTCCAAGAGAGAGGAAGATGAGAAAGACAGAGAGATCGATATGAGTGTCTTTCTCATCACGACATGACCGTGAGATTTATGTTAGATGAACTGAATCTATAAGATGTGAATTAAATCCAAGATTTCATGTATATAGTCAGAAGGATAGTGAGGTAGAGTT